>NW_020537316.1:0-19741 GCF_003426905.1 Ctenocephalides felis | reverse complement strand
TGCTGTGCTTGTGTTTATGCTTATGTTGTGGTTTCTTTTTATCCTTGGTTCTTCTTTTCATCTACAGTGGTAATAAAAATATTAGCATATCGAGAAGATTGATTTGAAGAGATTTTTACGGTTTTAAATGAGTATAACTTTCAACCTTGTGCAAGAATTTGGAGCTTGACTGGTGGTCAATAGACTTTAATATGATGAACTTGATGACGAACATTGTATTTAATGTTTGAATGCTTTTTTCAGCTCTTTTTTTTCAGAAGCGAAATTCGTGCAGCTACTATGATTATTATAAAATTACTATCCTTTTAATATTAACTATGAATAAGCTTGACAAGAGCCGGAAATATATCTATTATTATGATTACGGCTTACTTATGAATAATAAATAAATAAATAAATAAATTGTTTCAAAATGTCATAGATAGTCTAATAATATTATAAATAGTCTCCAATGGCATAATTTGTTCAAATATGTTGCATATTGTTGTAGTATGTCTAAAAATATTGCAGATTGCCTGAAAATGTTGTAATTTGTTTGAAAATGTTTGGATACTGTTCAAATGTTTGTAAATACTAACAAAATGTTATAAAATACGCAAACAAATTGCCTAAAAATGTTGCAAATTTACTGAAAATGTAAATTGTTTAAAAATGTTGTAGAATATATTCAAATGTTGTAAAATGCATAAAAAGTTTGCAAATTGTCTGAAAATTATGTTAGTTGTTTGAAAATGTCAAGATCCTATGAATTTTATGAACTCTTTGGAATTTCTCTTAATAGATGTGAAATTTAATCACAAAACAACATTTACAATAATATTAAATTTTCTGTTTATATAAACATGTAACTCACCTTTGAAATGCTTGCATCACAGCACCAGATTGAGACTCCTACTTCACAAATGAACTGTTCAAGTCAAATGGTTTTCGATCAATAGGCAGCGCTACATTTTGCCTCATGAATTCAATATTTTTATCACTTTCTAATTCACTCTATTAAACAAAAATATATATGAAAGAACATGATCAATTAAATGCATAAAGATTATTATCAGAATCTATTATACCTTAAATTTTAACCTCGTGCATATCAGAATAATCAAGAATCTGTCTTCCAAGTTGGTCATCCATGTCCAAACATTCCCTCTTAACAGGCTTTTTATCGATTTCATCTCATTCGCTTTTAATGTTATGCAGACCACGAACATCTTGTGATTCTGGAGGAGGTCTCTTCAGATGCCCACTGGACATTGATATGTCCATGTCATGAGATGACATCAAGGGCGAGGGATTGTAACTGGGTTTGGTTATTGTTGAAGTAGCCATGGAGGTGGTGAAATGGTGCTTTGACTAAAAAATAGAGAAAATTAGTATTATTATGTAATTTTTGGGAAGGCTAGCGGTTTCTGGAGCAAATGATTAGTTTTTAGGAAAGGTAGGGTTCAGTGCTTTCAATATCTATAGGTTTTCAAAAAATATAAATAATAAAAAAATCAAAATATTCTAAAGTTGGAAAGTCTAGTTTTCATAAAGCTTTTAAAACTTTTAAATTACTATATATGAAGTTCCAGCAATTTGCTTTAAGAGATAATGCTTATTTTATTTTACCTCTCCTCCAAAATGTGGACCTAACTAGGCCTAGAATTTGATACTCGTTGAGGTTTAACCAAGTTAGACATTTCATTGCTTTGAAGACATTGAGGTCTTCTAGATCCATACAATGCAAAATATAAATCTACCAGATCACAACGTAATCTTGTATCATGAGACAACATGCCACTAAAAATATAAATAAACATTAACCGTTGCAGAGTTATGCATTATATACAAATCTAATCTTACTTGATATTATTCCAAATTCTTTCTACCAAATCCTTCGTATCCCACCTATGCCTGTTACAAAAGGCGGTTTATCAATAGCATTCTAACGAGAGCATGTCTGACCCCTGGGTCTCTATCTGTCTCTACTACATCTGAAAGTTTGTTCAAGTCATCTCGCCTGCCCCAAACAGGGTGATAGTATTGACCTAACTTGTCATGAATAAATTAAAAGTATAAATGAAGAAAAGTAATACGATATACGAAAAATGGTCACAATTTTACCAAGCTCTAATTTGTACTTAAAAGCTCATAATTTTCAAATAACTTGAGATATTTTTTGTTTAATCTTTTCCAGGACAGTTAGTCAATACTATCACCCCATTACGGCTTGATGATACATTTATGACAATCACAAATATTGTTTGAAAACAATTTTGAATGTCATTCACCTGCCATTGCAACAGGTATAGTTTTTTGAGGAAATAGTGTTGAAAATCAGTAAAATTATTCTGCCGAATGATATGAGCAGCTGAAAAAGACCCAAACATTTTTCTGAAAATAGCCAACATGGCTGGAGGCCCTGCCCAAGTGAAAACCATTGCATTGGCCACCTAAAACCATGTAATACATTTAATTCCATCTCGCACTAATATATTTGTTCTCACCTTTGTCAGCAGCTTTGCATCGAACTTTATAAAATGCTTGTTCATTCTCAATAGTGACAGTCAAAGCCATTCGCGAGGCAGGAGTTGGGTAGCGTACCAATGCATCAATCGCTTCCATCTGAGCAATAACATCGCGCTCATGTCTCAACTGACACTGCCATTGGTAATCTGGCTGGTCGATTTGAGTTGATCTAAGTAAGAAGAGTCATCTCAGGATCCAGGCGAATCCAGAGAACTGGAGAATCACTGTAAAAGAAAAAATATATCAATATGGATATAAAAGCCAAAATATAACTTTACTTTACTTACTCCATAGCGCTCAAATCCATATCAACTTCTTCTCCTGTACACAAAGGAATCTTTTTCTTTTTATTTCTACGACTCTTGGAATGACAAGTAATGTCAGCTTTAACAACTGTATTTTCAATTTGTAAAGTATGTTTAAAAGTTCCATCAAGTTCTTGCAAAGTAACTAGCAATGGACCAACATATTTTCTAATACCTCTTTGACTAACTGCATCCTGTCCAATTTCCAACTCTACAGTATTTCTAAAAAGGAATTAAATTGAGAAAATTCATTTACTTTTTAATTAATGCAGAAAACAGATGGCATGATTTCTGATTATTACCTTTTCCTATTAAAAACTGATGTCAGCGAAAATCTGGCATGTCCACCAGTCCTCACCCACTGATCAACAAAAACAGCCATATCTTTGCCGGTAACAGTAAATATAGCTTTTGTGAAGACATTTGTAGAAATTAGCATATGATGCCATAATCCACTGCCTTAAATATAAGAATATAAACAAAAATCATAATATGTAATAAGTTAATTAAATGTATTTTACCAATTTTCTGTGTAGAAGCATTCGTAGCCAAAGCTAATTGTTCGTTAAACACTTGCAGCAGTAATTCTTGACCAATCCGATGTTCCAACATTCTAATGACTAAATGAGCCTTTTTTCTCATTGCCTAAAAATGCATTAATAAAATGCATCCAACATTAATAAAATGTGTGTGATCATATACCTGTATATACTTTGGTGACATAGTATGCAGACTTCTGGTAGGGAAATGGTGTACATTCTGTCCATTATTTTGAGCCACTGTAGCATGGTGATTGCCTCCTCGTCCTTGGGGCCCTCCAGCACCTGTTACAGGAGATGTGCCAGAGGCAGCGGCAACAGGAAGAGGTGCAGGCGCTTGGCTGGGATCCAAAACTATACCACCATACTGTTCTTCATAAGCCACAACCTAAAAGCCAGAACAATGTAAAATTTTTTTTTGTTACAATTTATTTTTGTTAATCAAGACTTTAATGTCTTATTTAAAAAAAAAAAAAAAATACAAAAAAAACAAAAAATGCAATACATTGAATATAAAATGAAAAAAGTTGAAATAAAAATTAAATTAAAACAGTAATACAAAAATAATAACATAAATGAAAGATGACGTGATGATGTATGCCGCGTACTACGTCAGGACGCGTGCAGACATTGGGCTAGGTGTTTGGTAGATCGGAAGGCCATTTCTTGCTCAATCTTCTTATCGGTCTGTGAATCGCTTGAATTGTAGGATTTGTATGCTGGATTAATTTATTGTTGAAAGATGAACTTCTAATCTTGATCATTTCGTTGACTGTTGAGATTTTCAAATCCTTATGTAGGCAAAAATTCGAAATATACCAAGGCGCATTAGTAAGGATACGCAGAATTTTATTCTGGCACCTTTGAATGATGTTTATGTTAGATTTGCATGAGCAACCCCATAGTTCGATTCCATAAGTCCAAATGGGCACTATGATTGTTTTATAAAAAGTACCTTGTTATCGAGAGAGATTTCAGATTTCCTCCCAAAAAGCCAGTAAAAATCTTTTACTTTCAGTTGGATTTGTTTCTTTTTATATTCAATGTGCGTTCTCCATGTCAATTTCGAATCAATGTGCATGCCTAAATATTTAACAGAATTGCATAGTGGAATTATTGAATTGTTCATGATGATAGGTGGACTGTTGTGATGTTTTAGAGAAATAATTATGTGCTGTGATTTTTCGATATTGATTTTGATATTCCAATCTAAAAACCATTTTTCGAGACTAGATAAATAATTTTGTAACTGACAAGTTGCTGTTCTAATATCGGAATTGCATGAAAAAATTGCTATGTCATCGGCGTAAGTGCATATGGTTAGAAGATCATCTGTGGGCATATCGTTTGTGAAAAGAAGATAAAGTACAGGGCTTAGCACACTGCCCTGTGGTACCCCGCATTCTATATTTCTGATGCTCGAAGTCACATCTTTAATTATGATTCTAAATTTTCTATTAAGCAAATATGAGCTTAAGATATTGAAGTAGTTTGGAAAAGTTGTTTTGATTTTATATAGGAGTCCTGAGTGCCAAACCTTATCAAAAGCCTGACTGACATCTAAGAATACGGCTACACTGTGTTCCTTTCTATTCATGGCTTCAAGAATACGAGACACCGTTCTGTTGCATTGTTGAATTGTAGAGTGATTTTTTCTGAAGCCAAAGTGATGGTGAGGAATCCAACTATCATTCGGATGATCTTCTGACAATCTCTGCAACAAAAGTCTTTCTAAAATTTTCGATAATATCGATAAAAGACTGATAGGACGGTATGAACTAGCAGTGTGATGGTTTTTGTTTGGTTTAGCGATCATAATAATTTCTGCAGTCTTCCACGCTGTGGGCCAATAATTGTATTGAAGTATGGCGTTGAAAATATTTGTTATATATAAAATACCTTTTGTAGGCAATTCTTTTAACATCTTTGGAGTAATTTTATCCATACCTGGCGAAGATCTGTTTTTTATCCTTTTTATTTCACATAAGACATCATTTTTGGTGAAAAATGTCCTAACGGTGTAGAATGTATGGGTTGATTTATGAAATTGTTAATTAAATTATTCTGGAAAATATTTCGAGCGCTAAAAATGCTACTTAGATGATCAGCAAATGCCTCCGCTTTTTCTTCGTTGCTTTTGGCCCAAATGAATCCGTTTTGGTTGGTTATTTTCAGAGGAGGGTTTTGTTGTAGGGGTTTACTTTTGTTTCTGATTGGTTTCCATATGGAATTATCGTACCTATTTAGCTGCAATATATACGACCTGAATGTACAATTCTTCCATTCTTTCATTTTTTTCCTCAGCGTGTTATTGAGATGATTAAGCGATGTCTTATCCGTTGGTAGATGAGAATGTTGCCAGGTACGTCTTGCTCTTCGTTTCTCTGCAATTAGCTTCTTAATCTCTTGCGGAATTATTAGATTATCATTTCTTGGATTAATGTTCGGGGTGATCTGCTTGGTTGTTTCACGTACAATCTCAGAAAAATAATCTATATTATTTTCTATATCAATAACGCTTGTAGGCCTAGATTTTGCAAATAATTTTGAATCAAGTATGGATTTGAATTGAATCCAGTTAGAAAGATTGTTGTGTAGAATATGATTGTTGATAACTGGAGTAGGAAATGTGCTAAACGTCACAAGTATTGGAGAATGATCTGAAGAGAGATCGTAACCAGATTCAATATTGAGATTTGAAAGATCAATACCTTTCACAATAAAAAAATCTAAAAGGTCTGGAACTTTAGTCGGGTCAGAAGGCCAATAAGTTGGACTGCAAGTTGAAATAAAGGAGAGGTTATTTTGCCCTATGGCTGCATGAAGAATCTTTCCTTTGGCTGTAGTCAGTCTAGAACGCCAGGCAATATGTTTACAATTAAAGTCACCACCAATGATAAATTTATTACCTAATTGAGAGAAAAAAGAAGAAAACTGAGCACAAGAAATTTTGAATCTTGGTGGACAATAAACAGCAGAAACACAAAAATTATATAAATTTGTTTCAACAGAAATTTGAGTTGCTTGTAGAAAATCATCAGAAATATTTGGTAGAACAAATTGCTTTATATTATTTTTGATTAATATAGCCGAACCGCCGCGAGCCCTGCCACTTGGGTGATTTGAATTATAAGTAGTGTAGTTAGTTATAAATTTTAAAGTAGTTTTTTTCAGTGAAGTGAGTTTCTGAGATTAATAAGATATCTATTAAGTTTAACTTTAAGAAACATTCTACTTCATTTTTGTGAGGTATTAAACCGTTGGCATTCCATTCAGCAATTTTAATTATTTTTGCCATTGCTTTTAATTAATTATTTCATTTAATTGATTAGACATAACATTAATATCGTCAACTCCGTAAATAAATATTGGAGGGGGCTTACTGACTGGAGCCGGTTTAACTGAGATGTCATCATTAGCTGTTTCTATTGTTGAAAGGGCCGAAAATCTGTTTTGAATTTTGACATCTATTCCTAATGGTTCAAATGAAGTTTTTCTTTTTTTGAAATTCACTACTTGCCATGAATTAGGAGGTTTCTTGACATCAGAATGTGGTTGAGTGAGGCTTGTAGATGCACTATTACTAGATGATATTACTTCCTGTCTTGAGTCAGAAACTGATGAAGTTGAACGCAGCGAGACCTTTTCCGATGTAAACATATTGGTCCGACCTTCTTCGCGAGGTATCTTGCTGTATTTGCTGGATCCAATAACGGTCTTTCGTAGTTTTGGGATTTCTGATGGTTTACTGTCCGATTCCATATTCGCTTCTATATCTTGATTGAAATGTAAGACATTTTTTTGATTCCACAAACGCACATTAGAGTCTCGATTATGTATGGTTTTTTGTAAGCAATTATTTAATTATCTGTACACTTTTGTAAGCTTTTCATGCAATATTAATAAACCGTAAAATTCAATCTGACATGCACTTGTTTTTTTTTCATTACACCAACAATGTAAAATAATACATCAAAGTAATATGACAATATAATCTGTTACTTACATCCAACAATTCCTGTCTAACCCACTCTCTGTAATCATTATTTCCAAAACATTTCTTCGAGTACAACCCACATAGATATTCAGCAATTCCTTTATTGAGCCAGGTGTCAGACCAGCTCTGCATAGTAATGAAGCAGCCAAAGAATTGTTCAGCTATTGCTTGAGACATTGCTTTCCTGGTTATATAAGTTTGATCAATTATAGCTATGGAATGAAGCAAATGAGTACTCAGAATGCTCATGGTAGTGTAGGCAGCTACATCTTGAACAGTCTAAAAAGAATAAAAGGGGATTTATTTTACAATCTATGAATTAAATTAAATTCTAAAGAAACTTTATTCACCTCATCAACAAAAACTTGCTTATAACAAGGATATGGATATCTTGTAGCTAAAGTTTCCTCATAAAACTCAAAAGCTTCATGCATATATCGAACAGAGTTCTTCAATAATGGCATTAGTTGTGGTAGACAAAATTGGGTCACTTCGTGCATATGGGGGTCCACATAAGTTTCAAAAGGTCTAGTATGAAAAAAAAAAGCACAAAGTTATTGATAAATAATACAATATTGATATATCTAGTCCATACCCAACAGCTAAAGCAATATTAGGAGCACAAGCAGGAGTATTTAAAACATAATGGTAAGTCTTCCTCCTCATATCAGGCGTCATAGTAATTTCTACAAGATCACCACAAGAGACAGCTGTCATTGCTGCGTCAACAGTAAACTCAAGACTCCAAGTACAAGGCTCTGCATAAGAATACACGCAAGGAAACCAGAGTCTTGATGAGTTTTCATGTGCATAGGTGTACATATGAGCTGCCCTCCAAAAAAAACAATCATAAAAATACTGCCAGTTATATTGTGATTTTCTTTCACAAACCTCTTCCATGGTGCCTTCAGTTTCAGGCACAACAAAATGCAAGCCACCTTGAGGTTGCTCTAAAGAAAATTCTATTCCAACTCTTAAACCTCTACCTTCACCAATGAGATGGCTTGCTTCATGGGACACATTGATAAATAATTCTCCTGCATTACAATCAGGATCTATATTTTGAGCAGCCGCTAAGTGACACTTGGAAAATACCTCCAAAGACCTCCTGGTAATAGAAAGGATATTTATCAACAATCCTACTAGTAGAAATTGATAATTATGGGTAAAAACATAGAACAACTTACGTCTTTGAATCATTTTTGCAGATATCCAAAAAGGGATCAAAATATTGAAAAGTAGCCTCACAATCGCCTAATGTGACTCTATAAATTCTACATTGCTTAGCATTTAGTTTAATGCTTCTCAAATTGTCTTTCAAAGGTACTATTGTCAATTCCACGAAGCCCTATTATAAAAATGAGTACACAAATTTTTGTAGTTTGATAAAATAAAGTGAAAATTATTTGTATTTAATATTTACAATTATGCTCTTCCTCTCGAAGCTAATACCAGTCAAACTTAATATTTGATGAGCTGTAAAATAAATATTTTTAATGAATTTATATATCTAAACACCTGCAAATGAAAACTTGATAGACTACTTATAATTTAAACGGTCTGGAATTATCCACTGAACGTTCATTCTTCATTTTTGACTAAATTAAAACTTAAATATACAAATTTAATATTAAAAAATAAATTTATTAAACATTATTATTGCAAAGTTTGCTTCTAGGTTACAAACGTCTTGTTGAATGTTGATATCAAAAGCCTTCCAGTGATAGAGTTTCTAAACACCGGATAACAAAGTGCTGAGAAAGCTGGCTGAAGTTAGCTGTAACACATTACAGATTTGTCAAATCTTTTGCACTGTGCTTTCAACTTTTTTATGTTGGATTCGCTGTTACGATTACTCCATTACTATAATTTTTTTTTCGGCGTGCTTATTGTGTAACTCGGTCGTCTCGTATTTTATATTTTTTATTCGCGTTTTCTTTCATTACGTTTTTTTGCTACGTGTACTAATCATTTTGTGCTTTTGTTGATTGTGCGCTATTTTATTTCTTTACATTTTATATTTGTTGTTTTATTGCGGGATTCAAGAGCTTCTATAGGGAATAAGGTTAGTTTCTTTTCAGCAAGAGACGCGAGTTTTTTCATCTCATTAGCTTTTAGTTTCATTCTATTTTCAGCCCCTATCACTTTTATTGATTAATTTACTTTATTCACTTAGATTCTTAACTTTAGTTTAATTACTTAGATTATTACATTAATTTTACTGCGATGTGAAACATGTATGATATGTTTTCATACATACTCTTGCACTTGCATAGATTATGTGGTAAGATCCATCATTTGCCAACATATTCATGCATGTGTAAGAGTATTTCCAATTGATACTGGATACAGACGTGCGGTTCTGGAAGCAGTGATGCACGAAAAATCTGAACAGTTGAGAGACTTAGAAGAATCACACAATGAAATTGACAAAGAACCAGAAGATCAGATCTCTACTATGTTAAAACTAACTGGTGAAATTGAAAATGCCATAAAAAAATGGACAGGTTGTTGATAGTGCACTATGCATAAAAAATTTAACCACAATCCTAAACCAAATGTCCTCATTTAAAGAAAGTAATGGAGTTCGCACAAATAAAAAAATGGAGTGTCAAAGAATGAATGCAAATAACAAGAAGGCTTAAATTGCTATTTAAATTATTTAATTTATTTAAATTTGATTTATTTATTTATTTATTTTAGTTATATTGTGAAGCAATCAATCTATTGCAATATTTTATATTGTCCTTTCGACAAATCGAAAGTGATGAGAGTATCAAAAAGAGATGATAAAGACAACAACATTTGTGACTGATGACGCACCAGCATATTTCAATGTTTGGTCTCATGTCATGGGAACACCAGAAAATAAATTGTTATGCATATTTTAATATAAGGGAAGAAGAAGAATGCAGATGGTTGATGACTTACGAGAGAAGAGGAAAATGTATTCTATGTGTATGCATACACGACATAAACAGGTATGTATACATTCATACAGAGGGAACTGGTTTTATTCTCTTAAATATAATAACAATTAGGAAAAGAAACTATGGTGCAAGGCATCGTACCTTAAGGCAAATTGCTGGAACTTTTTGCACCGGAATTAAATATTCGAGGGAAAAAAAATCAGTAATCAATAAATATTGATTTTTGATTATAATAATTGTTTTAAACATTTTCAAATAGGTAATTATAATCCTATGTATTTTATATACATCTTTTTTTTTTTAAGATATGCCCAAATGTTCAGAAACCTTTGAAACGTAAAGATAGGACTGATTAGTTCAATGACAATTAAGTCAAATGAAATTGACTGGTTGGTTGATTTATAAAAATCTATAATAATGTAATAGTTTTTAAATTGTAAATATGATATTTCTTTTCATATTATGGTAATAGGTTTTGAATTGTCAATATGATTTATTTATTGTTACTTTACGATAATAGGTTTTAAATTGTAAATATGATATTTCTTTTCATATTATGGTAATAGGTTTTGAATTGTCAATATGATTTATTTATTGTTACTTTACGGTAATAGGTTTTAAATTGTAAATATAATATTTCTTTTCATATTATGGTAATAGGTTTTGAATTGTCAATATGATTTATTTATTGTTACTTTACGGTAATAGGTTTTAAATTGTAAATATGATATTTCTTTTCATATTATGGTAATAGGTTTTGAATTGTCAATATGATTTATTTATTGTTACTTTACAGTAATAGGTTTTAAATTGTAAATATGATATTAATTGTTACATTACGGTGATACGTTTGAATTGTCGATATATTTTTATTTATTATTACATTATGGTAATAGGTTTTTAATGTAAATATGATTTATTTATTATTACATTTTATAGTGATAGGTTTTAAATTGTGAATATTTGATTTATTTATTATAACATTACTAATAATAAGTTTTGTATCATGAAGAATTGTGTTTGACTGGTATGTGGTTGTGTGTTATACTGGTATGTGGTACAATTTGTTTTCTAATTTTCTTTCACGCCATGCTTTACTCATTAATATTAACATTGTGTAAATAGATTTTAACTTGTAAACTATTTATTGTAAATAACTATATATTTAATTCACATTCAATAAAAAATATTACCACAATTATGCTTTATCTTTTTTTTTAAAAAAATAGCTTTGTTTCAGTAGCAAAATTATGTGATCTAAAAGTTTTCAGTTATTCAATGTTGCATCCTACAGTTTAAACTACTGTTAAAAACTGGAACAGTCCTGGATTTGAATAATGCACTTATTCTGATAATAAAGATTGTGTTCTAAAATTCAATCATTTGTAGTCAACAATATTTGAAGTTTTCAACAATTATATTGCACACTAGTATGGAACAGATATAAGAAATGGTAAAAAAAATTAATTTTGATATGTATCAACACGTAGTCTTGATATAATAAATACGAAAGATTGTAAATGTAGCAGTATTTGGCTTACATAATTATACATTTTTGTGATGAAGCAAATTTATGCACACAAAATAGTTCACGTTTACCAGTGTTCTTCAATTGAAATCTACCATACATAACAAAAATCCAATATTGCAACAAATTTCTGACTGAATGAAAAATTATTACTAAACAACAAAATAAGAAATTGAGGTTAAGTTTCGACAGTTGCGACAAATGTTTTGACATATATGAATGCTCTGCTGTTGGTATGCCTGCTCAGAAGAATTTCTGATTTTTTGAATGTTGGTACCGTGATTTATTCGTTTCAGCACTTTGTTAATCCGGTGTTTAGAGCCGTGTTTCCAGTGATGCCAATTCTGTCATGTCATAACAATGAAAATCGTAATGTATACATGCTGCCAACACAAGAACAATATAACGAAAATTTGTAAATGAGGCAAATTTAAAATTAACAATCACAGTAAGAGACATTAAATAACATATTATTGCTAATAAAATCGATATATAATTTAACTAAAACTACTAGATGTAAGTAGCATTTTGCCTTGAGGCAAGTTGCATGAACTGATATCACTAAAAAATCTGTAATTAAATTAATTATAATGCACAACCAAGTGCTTGTATGTCCTAAAAGCTTATGATCAATATATAAATGTGTACATCAATTTAAACAATACTAGAATAATCACAATAATTAGAGCAGGTTTACAGAAATAACGTTTATAAATATTTCACTGGCTTTCACATGAGCACCCAAGTGTCTCTTCTCATATAGGTACTTTATATTTTTGAGCTTTATGGTTATTTAAAGTTTTTGATGCATGAAGAGATTTGCTACATGTTTCACATTGATAAGGAAATTCTCTAGAATTGATAAACTTGTGTGCATTTAAAGCATCAGATTGTGCTAATGATTTATTGCATATTCCACATTTCTGAAGAAAATTTCCAGAATGATTAGTCATATGTTTTTTTTAAACTATATACGGAACGAAATAGTTTGTTACATATTCCACAGTTATAAGGAAGATCTTCAGAATGAATAAGCATGTGTTTCTCTAATCGAATCAATCGTGTGAATGTTTTATCACATATTTTGCAGATATGTTGCTGTTTTCCAGTATGAGTGAACATATGTCGTTTCAAACCTTTTGGTGAGCGAAAGTTTCTGTTACATATATTGCATTTGCAAGCAAGTTCTCCAGAATGAATTGGCTGTTCTCTGTTATGAGCAATATGTTGTATGAGTGTACATATGTCGTTTCAAACCTTTTGATGAATGGAAGTCTCTGTTGCATATTTTGCACTTCAAAAGAAGTTCTCCGGCATGAATTGGCAGTTCTCTGTTATGAGCAATAATATGTCGATCTAAATGGTGTCTTAAAGCAAATGCATTATCACATATTGTGCATACGAAAGGGTTTATAGGAGCCTGCATTAATTCCTGTTTGATTTCTTCCTCTACAGTTATTTTAGAATTCATAAATCTTTCCAGACATGTTTCTCCATTCTCTGAACAAGATTCAGACTTAATATCCTCTTCATTTTGAGGATCTTCTGCTGAATATTCTAGTGGTTCAATTTTAATCGAGGTAGTTTTTTCTTCTGACATTATTAGATATATTAGATACCTGATTATAACAGAGAAAACAGTTGTGTACTAATTAATCATGTATTTTAATCAATGATATTAAATTTAACTAATTTAAGGTGATACTTGCAGCATAAGGTTAGGAATTTTTCCCGTCGTAACATTTTAGAAAGAAATGTTTTGATATGGTTTTGATAATCATCTTCAATCTTATCATCTCAACAGGAATATTTTTATAAATTACTTTTATTTTTATAAATTACTCCATTTATGTATAATGTCTATTTTAATGTAATGTAAATAATAGAAAGTTTATTTTGTACGTCAAAATAATCGTCAATGTTGGCCACATTGCCGCCATGTTAGAATTGTTCACACGCAAAGAATCCTCAAACTGTGATGGCCAAATTGGTATCTTTAAACAAACTTATACCTGCAATTATTTAAATTATTACATATTGTGTACGTCTCAAGAACGCCTAATACTTTATTCCAACCTTTAGTGAATTTCTAAAAATCATAGAACTTCTTGTCCTTTTCAGGAACGCCCTTTTTGTAAGACTTTTTGTCTTGTTCTAGTTTGCTCGTCAGTACAGTCCTTTTCTTTTTTTATGTTGTTATTAATTGTTATCGATTGTATTAATAATTCTATTATTTATACATATGAAATTAACAATAAAACGTTTATAACAATAAAACTAATGGAATACACGTGTAATGGAAATAATGCATTAGGTTTGGGCAACATGGCAAGCGAATTTAAATTAATTGTTCAACACAACTGATATATGTTCATCGGAAAAAAAATTCGATATATTATTAATTATTTTATGACTATTGTATTGATTGTACTTCAAAGTTAAACTCAAACACAACAAATATTTAATAAAACAGTACAAACATATATATGCAAACCAGTATGTAAACATTTTTTTATCCAAAACAATCATTTTCTACTATTTTGCCCATTTTATTTTCTGCACCTGCCATGGGACCTGCTTCGCCTACTTCTGGAGCCTGATCTACGATGCCTTCCCCGTGATAGTCTTTTGCGCGCAAAACGGACGTTTTTAGATTTTGCTTTGCATTTACGTTTTCGACGACCTCTAAAATGGCATTCGATTGTAGAATAATACGAACATGTACAACATTGTTTAATAATTTACCCTTTGGCAAGAATGGCATTGCATTTAGGGCATCTTTCAGACTCGCGCCTTTTTGAAGGCTCCGCTTTTTTGGCCTATTGATATAGGGCTGTTTATCGCTACAAGCCATACAATTCCAAGTCTAACAAATCAAAAACATTAATTCTGTTGTTATAAATTAATTGCCAGATTTTGGTGTCAATTTACAAATCCAAAACATCTACTTTGATATTATAAATAAAGAGCTCAACCTCAAAATATTTCAAATTATGTGCACTTTTAAGCAAGGAAACATATTTTTTATATTTATATTGTTTGCTTACAATTATAAATAGAGTTTTAATTAAATTTCCAATGCTTTTGAATTTTACAAAAATCTTTAAAATTTTTATTAAAAATACATCTCAATCAAAAAAGAGTTTAAAATAGTTTATTGGTTTAATTATTAAATATTAAAAAAAAATGTTTTTAAAAATTCAATTTTTACTTAATAAAATTAAAAATTTCATATTTAAATATTTTAATATAAAATAACAGTTTATTTTTTATCAAATGAAAGTCCATAATCAATGATTACAAATAAAAATCACTTTTACTTAATAGAATAAAAAAATAAAATAACTTTAGTAAAATCAAAAATCACTGTTTATATAAATTTTATAAAAATCTTAAATATTTTATTATTCTTATTCATAAATCGTCAGTAGAGTCCTATTTTCGTCATCAATCGTATTTTTTTATGCTTGAAATTTTTTTTAAATTTCTTTGCATCTATTTTGTTTGCTCGTCAGTAGAGTTCTATTTTTTATCATAAATTGTAAGAGTTTTTTTATCCTTGAAGTTATTTTTTTGAATCTTGGTTTCTATTTTGTTTGCTTGTCAGTAGAGTCCTTTCTTTATTTTCTAGTCTGATAATCAATTTGCTCGTCAGTAGAGTCCTTTTTAATATCTTAGGTCAATATTAAATTTGCTCGTCAGTAGAGTCCTTTTTTATATTTTGGGTCAATATTAAATTTACTCGTCAGTAGAGTCCTTTTTTTACCTTTTAGTCTGATATTTAATTTGCTCGTCAGTAGAGTCCTTTTTTATATTTCAGGCCAATACTGAATTTGATTTTTCTGTTAAAGTTGGGATTTTGTTTATTTGTGAATAAAGTCATTTTTAATTTTTTTTTTGCAAAATTTGAGTTTGCTCATCAGTTCTTCTTCATTTTATACCCAAGCTTGCAGTTTTGTTTACTCGTCAGTAGAGTCCTATTTATTACTTTAGGTCAATTTTCAGTTTGCTCATCGAATCCTCTTTTGGTCTATTGTGTTTATATTTAATTTGCTCGATAGTAAAATCATCTATTTGTCTTTCAGGTCTATATTTAATTTGGTTGTTAGTAGTTAGTAGTTAGTCTTTTTTAAAGTTAATTTTGTTCATCGGTAGAGTTTTCTTTTTCATATAGGTAGAAAATTTCTACCTAGAAATCTACTCTACCTAGAATTCTACCTCTACTAGAAATCTACTTTGCTCTATATAATAAAGTCTCATTTGCATTTCCTATGCTACTATTTTGTTTGTCTGTAGAGCCATTTCTTTATCGTCTAATCTGATATTTAATTTGCTCGTCAGTCTGGTAATCAATTTACTCGTCAGTAGTGTCCTTTTTTGATACTTTAGTCTGATATTTAATTTGCTTGTCAGTAGAGTCCTTTTTTATATTTCAGGTCACTACTAAAGGTCTTTAGTAAATTTTTTTCATGTTCTCAGCTGCTAATTCGTGTGCTCGTCAGTACAGTCCTTTTTCATATCTTGGGTCAATAATAAATTTGCTCGTCAGTAGAGTCGTATTTCACATTTCAAGATGAATTTCTGTTGGTTTCATTACAAGTTTCATCTTTTTTAAATTAATGAGATATTTAATTTGCTCTTCAGTATAGTTCTTTTTAATTTAAGTTATTGTAATGGGCCGAAAATTAAGAATATTTTTTTTTTGCATTTCTTCACGTTTCAGAGGTTTCTGAACATTTTGACATACCTCAGAAAAAATGGATGTGTGAGTTTATGTGGATACAATTTTTTCTGTCGACGTTTTCGGGCGCACCGATCAACCGATTCGAATGATTCATTTACCTTTCGATTCCTATTGATAGGGAGATGTGTTGATTAGTTTTTGGCAAAGGCAAGTCCAGCCGTTACAGAGATACGAAACAATTTTGAGAAAAAAACATTTTTTTAATTTATTTTTGTAATTTTCAAGAATATTTTTAACTAAATTTTATTTTCGAATATTTCATTATGGTACGGAGTATTTTATATTTATTTTAACTTATATTATAATTTATATTTATATTATATTTACATTTATATTTACATTTACATTTAACTTTGCCTTAAGGAACAATGCGATACACCACTAGTTCTGTTTTGTTTGATCGTTAGTAGAGTCCTTTTCTATTATCGGAGTATTTTTAATCGGTTTCCCTCTACAAAATATTGTTTTTATGAAAAGGGATTTTTGTGAATGGATTATATAAATGAAATTGCGGACAATTTTCTATAAAAATGGGTTCAGTTTAGTTTTTAGTAGTTGACTCTGGTTTTGTCCTCGCGTGTTTTGGGCCTGATAAGATTTATAGGGCACGAATAGTATATATATATATATATATATATATATATATATATATATATATACTAGCAAACCCGACAAACTCCGTTTCGCCACCAGATGGTTTCGTGAGAAAGATGAAGAAATTTTTGTTTGTTTTTATATTAAGGAAAAATTTGATCATTAAGGAAAACCGATAAAAGAAGAAGATAATCTATTTGAAATTATTTAAAACAATAATATATAATAATAATAATGGTAAATTATAATTTATTATTTATAATAGCATTAAAAATATGTATAATATTTGAAAACAATAATGTAATTAAAGTCATACTTCAAATACGATAATCGGTTTGTCATTGTAATTAGCATTTAGGACTTGAACCTTCATTAGAGAAATGAAGTAATTGCTGATTAATAAATTCCATAATATTTGTTCACACAGGGGATTATGTTAAAACGACCACTAAACAAATTGCTTTCACAATATCACTCATCATCATATAATATTTGTGCTTCAAGAACTTCATGTTATTGAAATTAACATACATTCAGTGACTGATTGTATTTTTTTTACTTTTTCGCTGGCGATACAGTTTCATTCTTTGAACAGCTGTAATATCTGTCTTGTCTAAAAATATTTTTCCAATTCAATAACTCTAAAGATTTATAAAAACTACGAATAATATAAAAATAATTTCAAATGAATAAACTTACGTTTAGTACACGGCCCAAATTGTTTAATTTGTTTTATTATTTTCAAGGAACAGGGTAAAGTATTCTTCTGATTCAGGCATTTTTCATTAAATCAAGATTTGTACTACGATGTAACTATGAAATGTTTATTTATCTATGCCGATTTCGTTGTTGATATCGGTACGCATACAACGTTGATGTCGTTACGCATGCAACGACAGATCTCTATTCACATACACGACGACTAATCACAATCGACCCGTATAAAAGTGATATCATCGAGAGCGAATGACGAATCACTGGCACTCGACTCTTACCTTAACGACTCTTATCAGCCGCGTAACGCACTTCCGTTGCATTTGTACGGATTTACATCCTAGTCGCGCCTAATAAAGTTTGACTTCAAAAATATGTATCGATGACAAAATTTCGTTTTCGCCGACGTTTTTGCAAAAACAGTGACGCTTATTTCAAAAATTTAAATCATTCGATGCAATTTTGATGAGGACTTGAGTTGAAAAGTTTTGAGCAACGATCAGCAAAGACGTTTTTTTTTTTTTTATAATTAGCAGAAAACTGCAAAATATACGACAATAGATTTCATAGTTCAAGCTAGCTTATTAAAATATTATAGGCCTATAATAAGCATTAAAATTGTAAAAATTCACTAAAGTTTGCTTGGGCTAATAAGTTCTAATTGTCTAATTTTAGTTATTTATACCTTAAGGGAACATTTTTCAATTAGAATAGCTAATTCTCTTTTTTTTTTATTAAGTCGATTATTTGCTATTATTGCAAATTCAAGCAACTTGCCTTAAGGCCTCCCTATCAATTCTAAACCAAGTTCTAAAGCTATTGATAAGGAGATGTGCTGATTAGTTTTTGGCAAAGGCAGGTCTGGCTGTTACGGAGATACGGAGCAAAGAGTGCAGAAAATAGAAATCGAGGTTTTGAAAAACGGAGCATCCGATTTGAATGATCCAAAAAACAATTGCTTTGAGGAGAAAAAAAATATTTTTTAACTTCCCGAAGGAGAAGTTTATGTTTCATCAAAAAATCCGATTCTCTAATTTTATGTTTTCTCGACGTTTCAAGCCATTCTGAATAGAATGAGACCAAATTTGGAAAAAGTATTGTGTGTGTGGTGGTGTGGTGTGTGTGTGTATGTGTGTGTGTGAACAGATTTTGCCGTCCGAAATCGACGTTTCGTTTTCTCAAAACGGCTGGGCCGATTTCAAAAATTATAAAGCCATTCGATGCATCTCGACGAGGACTATCGTCTATCGAGTTTTGTGGGACGATCGGCGAGACGTTTCTTTATAAATAGCAGAAAATGAAAAAATTTTCGTGCACGTTTTAGCCCGCAATTTCTGAACCGATTAAGAAAAATTCAAAAACCTTCGAAAGATATTGATGGGAATCGTGCTGATTAGTTTTTGGTAGAGATCGGCCGGACGTTTTCTTGTAATAAAGTTTTTAAAAAAAAAAATCGACGATTTTATGATTTTTTTTTGACGGTAGATACCATAGTCTTCTAGGATCATACTAAAAATATTACGGCCCTACGACAACTGGTTCAGCTTTAAAAATTCGTCAAAGTTTGCAAACATTGGTATTGTTTTTTTGGCATTTGTCAAAAATTAGACTTTTGATCGACGTTTTCTCAAAAACGCTTGAACCGAATTTGAGAAATTTAAAAGCCATTTGATGTATTTCGGTGAGGACTATTGTTTGTCAGTTTTGTGCGACGATCTGCCAAAGCGTTTCCTTTGCAATTTAAAAAAAGTGTTAAACTTTTCGTCCACATTTAAGCTCATCCTACCGAACGATTTTAAAAAATCAAAAACTGTTCGAAAGATATTAGTTGGAATGGACTGATTAATTTTAGGTGAAAATCTACCGAGCCGTTTTCTTGTAA
>NW_020537315.1:0-20047 GCF_003426905.1 Ctenocephalides felis | reverse complement strand
TGGCACGAAGTTCTGTCAACATTTCAAAATGAATGAGGACATTTTTCCTTGCTTCCTGCACTTCATCATTTTCAATGCTACTAGCTGGATCTTCAAAGCTATTGCCACTTTGCGCGTGTTCACCTTTTCCTTTGCATCTTCTAATATTTGTTGAAATTTTTTATAATCTTCTAGAACTTCCTGAAATGCTCTATTTCCTCTGAATACCGATGGATGAGTTTTTTAAACATTATTTCTTCAGAATTTGAAATACCTTTTTCGATGTTTGTTTCATCTAGACCAAATTCTTTACTATTATCATTTTCTTCAAACATTAAATCTTCAAAATTCAAAATACCTTTTTCGATGTTTGTTTCATCTGGATCAAGTTCTTTACTAGTATCATTATCTTTAATATTATCTTGCATTTTAAAGGTGATAGGCAAAATTTTATAAAACGAAAATTTTTAATGAATTTATTTTGCCCAATTGTTTTCCAGCTATTTTTTTGTTTCTTAACAAAACTTGCATGTCAAAATGATTTGAATAATATCAAATCTAGTGGTCAGAGAATAGAAGGCTTTGGAAAACTTAAATCTTATCTGACAACCCCATGTTCTGGCACCATCTTATATTTTCATTTTAATTAATAAATATATCTCTACTAACAAACAGTGTACCTGCAAGGAAATTGTCTCTGATCACATTGAAAATATTTTTCATAACATTTGTATGATTAAAAAATACCAGAAAAATTAGAGCAGTATGTGTCATTGGACAATGTTCGAAAATAAATTTTAATGGTCATAATATCAAGTATTTTTTAACTATAATCTGTTATACTAAGACATTCATGACTTATATGAATTTTTCTTTGAATGGACGGCAACTCAGAATTTGTCCAATCCAGTTGTGACTAATTAACTCAAGATATTCCATGGTGTAATGGTTAAGATGCCTCGTGTGGACAGGATCGTGACTTAGAGCTCCAGACCGGTATCGTGCAGTACCGATGTCTATTTTCACTTAAAAGTATATATCAAAAAGATGTTTCCAATTGAAAATAACCCATTTTGGGCACTGCGGTGTAAAAAGGCAATGGGAAATCTTTCAAACTATTCTTCACTGAATAGAGTTGGAGTTGCTTATAAGAATACATTTTATATTGTTTAGAGTAGTAATAATTTATATTAGACTGTTAGTGGCTAAATGTAATTTAGAAGCCAATAAATACAAATAAAAAAAGAGAGTTGAAGTTTAACTCAGCTCACGGACTTGATACTGATACAACTAATGATTTAATAATAGCTTTGCTTTTTGTGTGTTTATTATTATATTTTGCGAACAAAAACATATTATTCAATTAAGTTCTGCATATACTGGACGATAATTTAAAGTCACCTTGAAAAGCAAAATGGCATGTCGTAATCTCCACAACGATTATTCCGCAGAAAAAATTGAACAAATTCAGCAGTTGTTTTTCATTAACTTACCGTAGGGCAAGTTATAGTAATCGCAAAAAATCGAAAATATTTTTTTTATATATCTTTACGTTTCAAAAGTTTCTGAATATTTTGGCATGCCTTAGAAAAAAATGAATGTATGTGTGTGTGTGTGCGGATACAAATTTTCGTCGACGATTTCAGGAACAGCGATCAACCGATTTGAATAATTCAAAAATATTCGAATCGTATTTATAAGGAGATGTGCTTTATTAGTTTGGCGGAAGCAGGTCTAGTCGCTCCGAAGATACGGGGCAAAAAGTGCCAAAAACGGTAACTCAGTTATTAAGAGAACGGGACGTCCGATTTTAATAATTCAAAAAACATTTTACATGTATTGACAAGGTGAAGAATTGATTTTTGGGAAGGCAGGTCCAGCGGTTATAGACTTTCAATAAAAATAAATTAAAAAAAAGTCATTTGGCGGTCCAAAATGTTTATTGAACATATGTACATCATACTATCAGATATTTTATAGAATTTTAATAATGTGTACACATTTTGTGTATGATTTTTTGCGTTCCGTACCAAGATTTTTAATTACGGTGCGGAAAGTTTTAGCAATTTGCCTTAAGGCACGATGCCATGCACCCACTAGTTTTTTTTTTATATAAAACGTATAACATGCATAAAACTCAAAATTTTCACCATCTTACAACAAACATCTATTTCGTTTGAATTGTTATAGTAATTACATCATATTTCTTCTCGATTTCTGTTAGTGAACGGTTTTGACTGAATTTCGATTGTTTTTTTAATCTTATGAAAAAACTCATTTTTAACTTCCCATAGGTTTTTTTTTTGTATAGCGAAGGAAATGCCTTTATGCATCCCAGACTGGTCTTCTGTCTGGGTATGTCGGACTCGATACCACCCTTCCCGTAGGGTAAGTTATAGTAATCGCAAAAGAATCGAAAATAATTTTTTTTCTGCATATCTTTACGTTTCAAAGGTTTCTGAACATTTTGGCATACCTCAGAAAAAATGGATGTGTGTATATGTGTATATGTTTGGTATAGTATGTATATATGTTTGGATACAATTTTTCGTCCGCGATTTAGGGCGCACAAATCAACGTATTTAAATGGTTCAAAAAACATTCGATCCATATTGATAAGAAAACGTGCTGATTAGTTTTTGGTGAAGACAGGTTTAGCCGTTTCGGAGATACGGGGCAAAAAGTGACAAAAACGGTAATTCAGTTTTTGAGAGTACGAAGTACTCGATTTGAATGATTCAAAAAAAATTTTACTTGTAATGACGAAACTTTTGGTAACGCAGGTATAGCGGTTTCGGAGATACAAAGGAAAAAGTAAAAAAAAAAGATATTTGGTGGTCAAAAATGATTCAAAATAGTTCCTGCTGGAATCAGCGCGCTTGGAATTCATTGAAAGTGTTTAAGATCATTGTTCTTCTGAAAACTTATTTGTTTCATGTCAAATGTAATTTACCGAATACGCATAAATCGCAGTTGCAACCGAATACTATGTCACATAAATGCCTCTACCCTCGATCACTGATCCGAATGTAATAATTTTCTATTTGAAGTAGGAAAGGGATTATATTATATTTTTCCAACAAACTATCCTACTCATAGATGGTTGCCAACATAAGTAGCTGTATGGCTAAAATCTCATTTAATTTGGACCGCTTCCAGAATTGTCTCACCTTATTGTGGGCATGTCCCTATAATAAAGATGACCCGTGTCGACTTGGCCAAATCTCGCTCCTTCGGCTGTGTTCAGCACGTGGGTGATACCAAGCAATTTCAAATAGTCCTTGCATCGGGCGCTTTCACTGCAAAATATTAAAATAAACGTATTAAATTCATATATAGACCGATAGTACAACTGTAGATTTAATTATTACAGTTTTGCTCTTGATTTGAGATACATTGGGTAAGCATTTAGAGATAAAATATCATGCGAAATGAATTTTTGCAAAAATCGACAAAAACTTTTTGCTTTGCAAATAAAGTGTGACGTAAAGAATACTAAAATTGCATATGAAGTCTGAGATATATTTGAAGAAAATTTTCACTCATATGAGATAAAAAATTCACGTCACACAGCATTTTTCAATCATATCTTCATAATTTTAACTTACAATGGGAGAAAATGTTTCTATCTATATATATAAAAATGAATGCATGCCTGTGTGTGTGTAATTGTTATGCATTCATAGATTTTCGAAAATTTAGATTGAAGCCAAGTGGTAGGGGTTGGCCGCCCCGAAGACTTTTTTAATTTTTTTCGACCAATTTTTTAATTTTTTTTATAATGCGTATAAAATACACATATAACTCTAAATTTTCAACTGCGTACGGCACATTTCTATTTTGTAAGAATTATTATAGTAATTATATCTGTTTTTCATAAACCATACGTCCGATCGCCGTGAAAATTTGGAAAATTGTTAAGTTAACCCCAACAGGTTTTCGGATATTTGGTTTGAAACCAAGTGGTAGAGGCC
The DNA here is from genome assembly GCF_003426905.1 of Ctenocephalides felis. Classification (NCBI taxonomy): domain Eukaryota; kingdom Metazoa; phylum Arthropoda; class Insecta; order Siphonaptera; family Pulicidae; genus Ctenocephalides; species Ctenocephalides felis. The sequence goes on along the minus strand of NW_020537315.1, from coordinate 16,094 downwards.
GCCCGCCCCGAAGACTTTTTATTTTTTCGGTCAATTTTTTTTTATATTTTTATAATACGTATATAAAAACACATAAGCCTAAATTTTTAACCCTTTACCACAAACACCTATTTTGTGAGAATTGTTATAGTAATTCTTTCTTTTTTAATTAATTGGTAATTGGTATACTAGCAGACTGGCAGTCAGGCAAACAGGTAAAACGGTAAATAGTTAAACAGGTAGATAGATAGATACGTAGAAAGATAAACAGGAAGACAGGTAAATTGGATTTGTATAATATTAGACAGGACAAATGGTAGACAGATAAACAGACAGGTTGACAGGAAAATTGATAGACAGGTAAAACGGGTTGACAGGTAAATTGATAGGTAGATAAAATGGTGGATTGATAAACAGGTTGATAGGTAAAATGATAGACATGTAAATTGTTGAAGAGGTAAATTGATGGACAAGTAGAGAGGTAGACAGGTAGTCGTATAGACATGTAGACTGGAAGACAAGAAAACTGGTAGACTAGATGTAACAAAAATATGCATTTTTGTTCAAATTTTCGATTGAAAATAAAACACGACGAATCGTGAATGGGTACAACTAAAATATATACCTACAAACTCACGCACACACACACACACTTAGTATTCATACACTCATACACATAGTATTAGTATTCATCACACTAAGTACATGTAAGTGTATTCAGATGTGTGTATAATGTATATTTACGCATTTATATTCTTGAATTCACGAATATGATCATATTATAAATTATTAATTTATTTCTTAAGAAATCAATCTATGAAATTATTCTAATATAACAGCAATACAAATTATTATAAATTTTGAAAATTTAAATTTCAAAAAATTGTGATTTTGGTAACTTTTTAAGTATTTCGTATATTATACGTTTTTTAATACAATTTATTTTATTGAAACCTTTCATTGAAAAAGCATGTGTTATTATCGTCTCTAATAAAATATGCTCTCTATGTAGTTTTCGAATTTTAATCTGTTCATTATTATATTCATGTAATATTTGTAAGTAATTTGCCTCAAGACACAATGTAACACACCATTAGTTATAATTTTAAAATACGTCAAGAGTACCTAAATATGATCTCATTATATAACTTTAAAACAAAATTTGTTGCGATGAAACTCTTTCGCATAAGACATGACATTGTGAAGAATGTTAGCAAAAACTGACGTATTTAATATTTGTTTATCAACATCAGTAATAAAATGAGCAATAATAAGAAAGATAAAGCGATTATTTTTCTTATCATGTTCGTATCAGTTAAAAGAATACACTTTATTAGAATTATGCACAAAAGTTTTGTACTGAACTTTATTGATACCATTAATATGTCATTTTGCAAAAGCCGCATTATGCTTAAATAAATTATAGTGCTGTGTAGATAATTTAGAAAAGAAATATCGAAGCGCATAAGCGCCGCGTTGCAGTCAAACGGATAAACACTGGTACGGAATCTATTAAAATATAAACAAAATTTGTTATTTATTATTTATTATTGAAATCTCCATAAAATATCTAATAGAAAATTTGATGTGTTTATGTCTAACGATAATTTTTTACGCCAAATGGTATTTTTTAACTATCCGTAGGGCAAGCTATAGTAATCGCAAAAAAATCAAAAATGAAAATTTTTATATATCTTTACGTTTTCAAAAAAAAGTAAGTTTTTGTCAAAAACTTAGTCTCTCAAAAATCTAATATTTTCAGAGTAAATTTTTTTCAAAGATGTTAATCTTTTTAAAAAAAATAATTTTTGGTCCGGGAAGTTTCAGCAATTTGCCATAAGGCACGATGCCATGCGCCCCACTAGTTCACTTTTTTTATTGGATATCAGAAATTGCTGGACCTGCCTACCTAAAAATTAATTAGATTTTCGTTTTGTGAATACAAATAAAATGATTTTTGAATCATTCAAACCAAACGCTTCGTTTTCTCAAAAACTGAATTACTATTTATGGCAATATTAGACCTGCCTTCGCCAAAAACTAATCAGCAGCTTTCCTCATCAATGCGAAGCAAGTATTGTTTCAATTATTCAAATCGGTTGATTCGTGTTCCCGAAATTGTCGACCAAAATTTGTATCCGCACACACACACACACTTCCATGCATCAATTTTTTTGTAAAATATGAAAAAAATTTCAGAAACATTTGAAATATAATGATATATATAAGTTTTCATTTTCTATTTTCTTGCAATTACTATAACTTACCCCGCGGAAAGTTGAAAATGAAAATCTATGGTTCCGTACCAAGATTTTTAACTTTATAATTTATGTATACGGTTCAAACAAATGTCCTCAACATTCTCGACAGTATGAAATGACCGATTTGTATGATTGAAAAATCATTTGGTTCGTATTCGATCGCGAGGCGTTTTTGCAGAAGACAATCTTGCCGTTTCGAAGGTATGGAGCGCAAAGGGTGTAAAAACGGTTTTTGAGAGAACGGATCATCCGATTAAATTAATTCAAAAAAAACATTTTGCTTGAGTAGTTTTTAAAAAAATTCAAAAAAAAATCTAAATTTAAAAAAAATCAAAGTTCCAAAAAATTCAAATTTTCGAAATTTTTCATCATTTTAAACAAAATGAAATTTTGAAAAATTTCAAAATATATTAAAATTAATAAAAAATCGATTTCTTACAAAAATTTGAGAATATTCAAAAAATCTCAAATCTCTAAAAAGAATTTTAAATTATCAAAGGAAAAACAAATTAATAAAATGAACGCTTACTTAGACGTAGAATATACTCGTCGCCCAATTTAAAAAGCTTATTTTAAGTGTTTTTTAAATTTTCAGTATGCATTTATAATAAATAATCTATTTGAAATTATTCAAAACAATTGTTGATTATTTTTATTTCTCGTTTGTTTAATTACAGTACGAGAAGTTCCAGCAATTTGCCTTAAGGCCATGCACCCCACTAGTTATATAATTGAAAAAGCTCATAAGAGCTTTACAATTTCATTACAAAACTTTTGAACAAAATCAGTGCGCAGTGTTGAAAATTCAATTTGCGATGAAATTCATTCGAAAATAACATTAATAACTAGGATTCCTCATAGAATATTTTTAGCGGAAACTGTGCTGATAAATCATTCTCGTGTGGTAATTTCATAAAATGGGATATTTTAAATTACTAAACTTTTCGAATTACGCTAACGACGAATACATGTTGAACATTATGTTGATGATAAAATAATATTCTCTTAATGCTAAAAAGAAATAATTTCAGTCCGAGTTAATTAAATGATAAAACATCGGTGTTATTAAATTATTTTAACGTCGAATCGAGTAACTTGCATACTGCCAGTTAGTCGTAACTTTGCATGTAAATTTTAAGTGGATTGAACATGCAAAGGTTTAGTTATAAAAATCTACAACATATAAATGAGTTGGTAAGAAATAGAACTCGTACACATATATTTCAAGCAATTACCATAAGTGAACAAACCTCGCAATACACACATTCATAAAAATATACATATAAAATATGTATATACATATAAAATATGTATACAGTAAAATTCATAACTAGTGGGGCGCATGGCATCGTGCCTTAAGGCAAATGGAACTTCCAGTACCAAAAATTACTTAAAAACGATTAACATTTTTGAAAAAATTTTACTTCAAAAAAATTAGATTTTTGAGAAACTATAAATTCGACAAAAAATTACTTCTTTATTTTGACATATTTTGGAAATTTTGAACTTTTTTTCAAAGCAATCGTACTGCTTTGACTGCATAGAGACGAAATGGATAAACATTGGTATGGAAACCATAGGAATGTAAACAAAATTTATACTTATTGTTAAAATCTCTACAAAATATCTCTTAATTTGATGTGCATATGTTTAATGATCATTTGTGGCCGCCAAATGGCATTTTTTTTTACTTTTTTCATTAGGTCTTCGAAACCGCGAAACCTGCCTTCATGAAAATTTGACCAATTCTTCATCTTGTTAATACAAGTAAAATGTTTTTTGAGTTATTCAAATCAGACGCTCCGTTCTCTTAAAAACTGAGTTACCGTTTTCGGCACTTTTTGCCCCGTATCTTTGGAACGGCTAGACCTGTCTTTTCCAAAAATTGGTCAGCACGTCTCCTTATCAATACGAATCGAATGTTTTTTGAATTATTCAATTCGGTTGATCGGTGTTCCCGAAATCGTCGACGAAAATTTGTATCCGCACACACATACACACACACGCATTTTTCGTTCACATTTTCGGGCGCACGGTTTTTGGTAAAGGCACTTCACGGGCGAATGATTAGTTTTTGGTAAAGGCACTTCCAGCCGTTACGGAGATACGGAGCAAAAAGTGGAGAAAATAGAAATCGAGTTTTTGAGAGAACGGAGTATCCAATTTGAATGAAATAAAAAACATTCAATATGTAATGTTCGGGAGAAGCGGTGATTAGTTTTTAGCAACAGCAGGTCCAGCCATTTAGAAGATACAGAGCTAAACGTGCAAAAAACAGCAGTTTTTGAGAGAACTAGGCGTCCGATTTGAATTATTCAAAAAACTTCCTGCTTGTGTCAACAAAATAATTGTTGTTAGAAAAAAAAATTGTTTCTATTTTTGTTTGTTAAATTTTTATTGTATATCGAAAATAAGTCAAATTTTAATTTTAATTATGTTCTAATATACTTTAAACAAATTTCTTATAAATATTAGACAATGTTACAATATTTATATAAATCTATTTGAAAACATTTAATATTCCAGCAATTTGCCTTAAGGCACGATGCCATACACCGCTAGTTTTTCATTGCGACGACCTAATCGAGCTCGGAATGAATAAGTCGAATAATAAATAATAAATCAATTCGATGACGTTTCATATTTTAAAGAATTATGCAGAATAACGTATGCAAGAAATATACATATTTTGAAACAAAATTGTAAACTTATGATTATTTATTTAAAGTATATGAGTGAGTTTTTTTTAATTTTTTAAAATAAAAAAACTTCGTATATTTTTTCAAATTTTAATAAGACCAATAATAATTTTCGATATTTTTAAAAACATAAGAATGTTTATAGTTGTAAATTTTTTTTTTTTAATATTTAAACTACTAGACCAGCCTTTCCAGAGAAATAATCGTTTCTACACACCTCCATCACAAGAAAAATGACTCGAGTCTTTTTAATTGGAATTGGAAAAATGGTAATGCAGTTTTTGAGAGAACGGATTTTTCACAAAAACTGCATTACCATTTTTTGAACCATACCATCCCAATTGCCTCTTTTGCACATTTTGCTCCGTATCTTCAAAACGGCTGGACCCGCCTTTGTCAAAAAATAATCAGCACGTCTCTCAGTCAATAGAAATCAAATGTTTTTTAAATCATTCAAATCCTTCTGGAACTCGTGGACAATCAACTATCAATGCTATAAATTTGGCAGTTAATGCCAAAGAAGCAATTGCTGGAAAAAGATGGGCGGTGTAAAAAAAGTACGGTTTATTAGCCAACTGGGATTGCATTATAAATACACTCCGTGATAAGAATATGCCTGTATGCTTCTATAATGCAGGAGCTAGCAACTTTACAGACAGAATACTGATATACGATGGTTACAAAATAATATAATATCACCGGAGGTGTGCCGCAGCTTATCATGTATGACAGCCTTTTGAGACTGTTTTGAAATGATATAGACTCAGTGATTGTTACCAAACAATTTGATAAGATAGTAAGACTATTTCAGATAACATTGAAAAAAATTAATCGCAGAATAAAAACTATGAACCTCCACAACTTGAAGTTGTGAAGCTCCACAACAAAATAGTGAAGCTGTTATTATCACAAAAGAAAAATAATAAAGACCATCAAGCTGAAGATAGAAAATCTAGAGATCACGACAATACCTTACATTTGGTACCTTGGGATAATGTTTGATTCTCGATTAAATTTCAATCATCAGATGAAACACTTTAGTGATAACACAACAATGGTTACTTAGGTGCTTATATATGGTATCTCCATATTGGCTGATGCTCTTAAAACTCAAAATAGGTAGGACCTATATATCATATATGGTAGGCAGATAGACACATCGTCTCATTCCAAATATCAAAGTCTGGCTAAATCGCAAGCATAAAGAAGTTAATTATTGCATTACACAAATGCTGTTTTCTAGCCAACCTACTACACTGCTTAAAGCACGATAGCTCGTCGAAATATCTATATTGTCTAGAGTCTAGGCGAAATCGAAGAACATGTTTTTAATGTACCCGCGATTCACTGCACTACGGAACGGTGTACAAGAGATATTAATCCGAACAATTGCTCCAGATACTATTGTAGAAGTGATGCTAACAACTTAAGCTGCGTGGAACGTCATACACACATTTGCTACCAAAGTGCCAATAGACCTGCGATCTTCGGAAAGAAGAAGAGCAAATGGAAAGATCAGCTTGGGATGCATAAATGCTTTTAAAAAACACATCTATATGCATTTTTTCTAAAGTATGTTTCCAAATGTTCTGAATCTTTTGAAATGTAAAGATATGTAATTTTTTTTTTCGATTTTTTGCGATTACTATAAATCACCCAACAAAAAGCTAATAAATGAATTCAGCACTTGGTTTGTCCAATACAAAAAGAACTGCTAAACTAAGTATTTGACTTTTATCTATTAGTATTGCTAAACTAAATATTTGATTTTTATAATACGTTTTGAAATACCCATTTCGTTAATTCAAGAGCAAAAGTTAAAAAAATTAGAAATTAAATAATAGGCATTTTCCCCAGTGTATTAGGCAATTTCAATAGTTTTGAATTTTTATAATAAGAAAAATGAAATGATTAAAATGAGAATATTGACAAATTCAAATATTTCAATTAGCTACAAAATTAAATATTAATTAAAATTAAAATAATTGTATTGATTCGTCATTAACATACCTCGGCAGTTTGACATTCACTTTAAGAAAGTCTTTACAATTTCTTTAGTCACTTATAAAATTAAAATATCTTAAAAATTATTGTTTATTAATTTTTAACAAGTATCCTATTCTTAGATACTGTGAAATCATCGTACGTACCATGATGATACTACACCGACATATCTATTGATCCTCAATTCAACCCATTGCTTGTTGTATTAAATTGTCGAAATTGTGTCGTTCAAATCGGTTGATTCGTACGCCCGAGAGCAAACACATTAATTCTTTCTGAGGTATACCAAAATGTTCAGAAACCTTCAAAACGTAAAGATGTGCAAAAAAAAATATTTTCGATGTTCGGCCCATTACTATAACTTACCCTACCGAAAGTTAACTAGTGGTGCATGGCATCGTGCCTTAAATTTAAATAAATTTTTAAATGCTTTAAAATTTTCTGGAAACTAAAAAAATATATTTTTAGGAATTTTGATGTCAAGTTAACTTCTTTAAAAAATTAGTTTTTTTAGACATTTTTTTTTTCAAAGCAATCGCGCTGGGTAGTTAGTTATAGAGACATCGCGCTCGTTTTAGAGACAAAATATATATATATATATATATATATTAGTGATGGGCGTTGAAACAACGAACGGTTATTTTCAACCGTTTCTTCTTCGTTAACTAACTAACCGTTTCGTCGCAACGAAATAACTAGTTGAAAATCAACTAGTTTCGAAACAGTTGAAAACATGGCGGCCAGTTAGTTATTCAACGATAGAGGAGTTCGTTCGTTCTCGAAAACGAACGTTAGCAGGTACCTGGCGTTGGAAAGGATCAACTAATACTATAAAAATCGCTTAGTGTTAGGCTACTGCTTTTATAATATTGCAGATGTTCGTGCACATATTATAGAAACTTGCTACACGCGCCAAATCGTTTAATTTTAGAAAATCAGTTACATTTATTATAGTTTTCAATGATTAATATTTTTCATAAAAATCTCATAGCATTTGTCTTGTAATAATGTTTTTAACTAAACCTGAAAATTGATTTTTTATTTTTCATAACATTTTTATAAACTATAGATTTTTATATTGCTATTTTTATATAACATGTAAATTCGATGTTTTAGTATATGGCTTTGCTGTAATGAAAATATTTAAGTTTTTTAAATTAAACCTTTATTTATTATATATATATATATATATATATATATATGTGTGTGTGTGCGTGTGTGTGTGTAATAAATGTGACAATTCACATTTATTTCTTTTTATTCATCAAATCCAACGTCAACTTGACTTTTATAAGAACAAACTTCATATTACTAACTTTCAATGAAACAGTTATTTCAACTATCAGTTTCTTAACGTTGCCAGCGTTGAATCGTTAAAAATAACTATAGTTGAAAAATAACTAGTTATTTAACTAGTTGACGAAACCCCGATAACCGTTTCGTTTCGTTGACGGCAAAACCGTCAACGACCCACCTCTAATATATATATATATATATATATATATATGATTTGGAGAAATGAAAAATTCAAAATAATATACATATATATATATATATATATTAGGGTGGTCCTTAAAATGGTCATTTTCGAATTTCCTTGCTCCCACGGGCTTAAATGGTTCCAAATAAATAAAATACAATTCTCTGAAAGTTTTAGCTCTTAATTTTAACGTTTAGATAGAGCGCAATTCAAAGTTTTGTATGAAAATAGCATGTATATATATATATATATATATATATATATATATATATATATATGCATGTACGTATATATTAGTGTGATCCTTAATATAGAAGTTGCGACGCGCAAGAACATCTCTAACAGCTCTTAATATTAACTTTAAAAAAGCCCGCACTTTAACACTTGAAGTTAATATTGAGATCTAAAACTTTCAGAGATTTTTCTTGAGCTTTTGCAAGCATTTGAGCTTTCGAATTTTGAATTTAGAATCATCTGAGCCCCATTTGGGAGCAAAAAAATTCAAAAATATCCATTTTAAAGACCACCCTAAGATATATATATATATATATATATATATATATATATATATATAGGGTAAAGCTGGGCACAAAAGTCCAATTTAACTTTCAGTAACTACACGTCACATGCATCAAACAGAGAGCTATATTTTTACCCGCTCCTATATAATAAGATAAGATATTTTTGTACTTATCAGTATTTACATGCTTATTAAAAATTTGGCATTTTATATTTCTGTTTACCTGTTATACTTACATTCAGTAATTATTTTCAGGTTTGTTACTGTATTTCATAATATACTTGATTTTTAAATAAAATGTTTGTTTTTTTTATTTTTTTTGTTTTTTGGCTTTATATTACGATTTCTACAATATTAATATATTAAATAAAAACAAAAAAAAACTGCTTTTTTACCTCACTTCATAAAAAACCCTCTAGCGTTTATTGGTTACGGTATTCGTACAATAAGTCCAATTGAGACTCGAAACGTTTAGTGCATTAATAACAGTTGCCTCTAAATTACTAAATTTCGTTATATGTATATATATATATATATATATATATATATATGTGTGTGTGTATATATATATATGTATGCGTGTATGTATATATATAAGTTATCCCTGGTAGAAAGCTTCGTGTTCGATGCGAGGCAAAGTCGAAGCTTTCAGCGGTAACAAATTGATGTATGTATATTGTTGCACGTGGGTAGTCGTACGTAGCTCCGAAGTCTAACAAACTAGGGCACAAGCTCATTTCAACTACTAAATATCACAGTGTTAACATATTTACAGGTTATAAAGCAGTTTTGAATATTATGATCTGATTTGAATAATTTAATACCGAACAAACTTGTACTCGTACAAAATGAGTCAAGCTTTGGTGAAAATTTGAAAGAACGAAAGCTAGAATATATTTTCATTGAGACGAATATGAATAAATCATAAACAAGTTAAAAGGAATTTTTTGGCTAAAACTTGGACGAATAATTTCACTTTTTTTTAATTACTAAGAAATGTTTGAATTAGGCTCAGTCGTTTTTGAAAAAACGTCGATGAAAGCTCTAGTTTTGACAAACGCTAAAAATACGTCACTAATTCTTGCAAACTTTGAAAAAAAATTAAAATTGAACGATTTGTCGTAAGACCGTTATATTTTAGTATGATCTGGAAGACCATAATATATGGTCAAAATGACAAAGAAGCCTTATTTAAAAAAGGTTGTTAACGTTTCCCCGATTGTAGAAATAAATAAAGCTTTAATAATTATCCTGTCAGACGTCGAGCGTCATTGTCATAGTTTTGATCAGTTAAAACGTGTTTCGCGCCTTGAAAAGTTTATTTTGAGGGCGTTTTTCTTATATTTTTGGAATTGTTATTGGTATTATTTCAATAAAAATCAATTAACTTATGTCAGTACTAGTGATTTCCATCAATTTCATTGCAGTAATCAGGTTTTGGTCAAATTTTGATTATTTATACACTTTTGTTTCATTTCGGCCGAATAACATAAGTTCTATTTCGCAAGCATTACAGGGCTAGGAAAAATGTGATTAGCTTTTAACATTAACCTGTCATTTTTACAATAACCTGTCAAATGTGATTAGCTTTTAACTTCTACTTCAAGTATGATGGATAAAAACAGACCAAAAAATTCACCTGTAAAAAGAAGTGACTCTAATTTGTTACAAAACCCTCTTTTTCCGAGTCCGGCAAAGGTAGGTTACTGTGCCAATGTCCCAAAAAGGAGGAAGACGAAACAGTTTATTTGTAAACTGCTTCATTAAAAATTAGCATCTCAGTAGGTTCTTACCCATGTGTCATATTGTCTTGCCCTATGTGTACAAAATGATTTTTTAATTTGCAGCTTTCTCTAATAAGTATGTTTTTATTGTTCGTAATTAAATAAAATACTATCTTAGTAAGATAGTATTTTATTTAATTACGAATAATAATTTTTTTAATAAGATAATCTTACTGGTAGTCAGTAAACCAAAAATCGGAAAAAACGATTAAGATTGGTTAAAATATCATTAAATAAATAATTATAATTTAAAAACAAAAACCATATCATTTTGTCCGTGCTTCTTTTACTATTTTCGAATGGTCACTGGCAAGTAGTGTTTGTAATATTGTTTTAAAAATCATCACCATCAGTATTTATTAATTCAATTCAATTTCACAATAAAACAAATGTTTTGGAATAAAATGCTATAAAACCAAATCCTCTTCGATAAATATTACAACCTCAAATATAATCTTATTAAAATAATCCTATCAAACTTTTGGTATTAGCTTTGTAAGTAATAAATAATTTCAGTACAATTCTCTTATCGATTCATCTTTTCATACCATGACAAAATATATTAAAATATCTTTCATAATATAAATGGATTTTATTACTCATTCAAGAACTTTTGATGCTGATAAAAATAATTCACCACAATTCCCTTTTCACAAAAGTTGCCGCAAACGGCATCAGTTTGAATCGGGGTCGACAGGTCGATAGAGATAGAAATCTCACATTAAGGTATGGTCTATTCCCGAAAGTATTATGAAAAACATTAACGAATATAAAAAGGCATTGTACAAGAAAATATGCATGTAATGTATATATAAAAGCTTAGAGAATTGGAACACCCAGCTGGAATGCGGTCAAATCGGAAATTTCAAAGCGATTTTCCAAAGTGGAGCGGAAAAGTTCTTCTAGAAATTATGACTATGATGCAAAAACTGAGTTAATATATTTTTACTGATTTAATTTTTTGGTGTTAGATTTATACAAACAATATAAAGTAGAGTGGGGCTTAAAAGTCTGCGGATCAAAAAGTCTATCATTATTATCTCAAAAACAAGTAGAGTAAGGTATTTTTAACGATGCTGTTTTAAAGTAGTTGGCAAAAGATACGTAACTAGCTATCGTCTCAAATCGATAAATGACCACATTGTCAAGTTTTTAACGAAAGTACTTTCTCCCATTGTTCGTTGTTCTAGTTTTGTGTACTATAGTTTAGTTTACAATATCTAAATATAATTTTTATGTATACTTCATTAAATTTAATTGTTTTTTTTTCATATAAGAGCTTATATATTAAAAAGAAGCAATTCAACCTTTACACTGTCAAGGTGTAAACAATAAGAAAAAAGTATAACAAGTTTAAGAGGCAATTTTACAAGAGATAAATTAAATTAATTGTTATTCGAACTCTGATGATGAATTCTTCTGACAAAGTCCAATATCAAGGTTGTATGCAGTATGATCATTATAAAAATGTAGTCACGAAATATTTATTTGGGGTCTATTATTATTAATTAAAGGTAATTAAAGGTAAATTATTATTTATTAAAGGTCTATTAACCCTATTTGTAACAATAATACTTAAAAAAAACAATATGCCTGACTGTAATAAATTAAGCAAAATGTCTACCAAAGCAAGATTAATGGTAGTAAAAATTGATAAATTTATGTTTAAAAATATATATGTATTTATATCATCATTTTATTCATCCTAATGATTATACTGTATCACAATGATTAAATAAGGTAGCCATTATTACGTAAAAGCTCCCTTTTTTACACCTATAGTACAAAAAGGATCAAATGACAAATCTATGATAATTGTTGTATAGATAGTTGTTTGTTTATATATACATACATATATACGTATAATTTTGGGGTCGATTCTATCGTAAAATAGACCAATGTAGATATGATAAATAAGGCTTCTCATACAAAATGGTACTAAATACTGTCAAAACGCCATGTATTTGCTGTACGATCAAGCGTTTTACATATAAAATGTAACTTCACTCATATGCCATAGAGCCATATCACAAAAATGCAGTTATGATAAGATTGTAGGTTTGACATTTATGCGTTTTTTAAGTTAGGTTTTCTATCTAATACGCCTGCAAACACATCAACCGCATTGCATTTTGACAGTATTTAGTACCATTCTGTATGAGAAGAGCTACGTAACATAGCCCCTACGTAACATTGGTGTATTTTACGGTAGAATTGCCCCATTATCTACACATTGTTAAAGAATAATTAGCCAAACCATATCCAGTCCAGTAATCAATTATGCTACAAGAATGCGCAAAATCTAAATTTGATACCGACTTTACAGTTTTTGTTGAATTCCCCACAAAGATTCCAATATGATCCACGATATGTTTCCTAATCGTTTTCCCTTAACTTTTGCTTTATCCCTATGATTAGATAATGACGTGAGAAATCGCGGCTGTCCGTGTCTTCCGTGTCCGTATCTTCTTACCATGACCTGGGAAATCAATCCCGAAATAGATCAGAAATTCACAATAGAACAAAACTTGTCCCTATGTGATACGGCCAGACACTGATTGTTCCGAAGTTCAAGGTTGTTAAACAAAAGTACAAACTGACGCATCTAGAGAAATCAAGAGAACGTCAAATAGAACCGATCAAATTTGAAATAGAAATAAAATGTTCTATTGCAAAATGAAAACTTTGAGTTATTGTTAACAATCAGGAAAAAAGTTTGTTTTCATCAAAAAAATTGTTCCGCTAAGTTTAAGATTTTTCGACGTTTCAAGTAATTTTGAATGAATTGTTACAATTAGAACAAAATGTTGTGACCAGTCCTTTTTCCCCTAGCCTATAGAGTAAAAAGAGACATATGATAAATCTTAAGAAAATAGCTATAAAACATGTTTTTATAATTAGGAATAAATCGTTCAGTAGTTTGATGCATGTTATTTGTTGTAATGTAGTTCATTTGGTTATGACAATTACTGAAATTCAAGTTGGGCCTTATTTGTGTGTCTCGCCCCCTACCTTACAACAAATACAAAAAATATAAATATCAATTAAAATGATGCACTATAAATGATATCATATAGGTAAACTTTAAAAGTCAATCTTGATTTTTGGGCAAAATTAAGCTAACAATAAGGCTTTTTAACTTACCGAAGAAGAAGTTTATGTTCGACTATATCGATTTTAAAAATTTAAAAACCTTTTGATGAAAATTGATAAGAACATTAATTAAAAATTAATTAATTAAAAAATCAAAAAATGTTTAAAAGATATCAGAGGAAAATCGTGCCGATTAGTTCCTGATATAGAGCTGTCGAGCCGTTTCGTCGTAATTATTGCTGAAACAAACACTCTGACGATTTTGATGAAACTTAGTATAGTGATAGAGTTGATAGTCTTAACGAAAATTCAATTAAACCCCGAAAAGTGATTTTATTATAAAAAATCATCTAAGTGTGGATAAACGGCCGTGTCAAAAATTCAACGTTCTATCGTCACAGTTTTGAATGCAGCTTTTCAAATATTATGGATTAAGGGGGTATTCTAGTGTAGAATTCAAAAAAAAAACGATTTTTTTTGTTTCATATTTTCAAAGTTTAACTATCTAAGAATATGGGTACGAGAAGATTTTTGAAAATTTGAATTATCTTCAAAGATATAGGCACTTTACTGACGCGGTCTCCAAAAACTGGTTTTGCAAGGTCTAATAGAACAAATGGCATTAGGAAGTCATTAGACCAATTTATGACAGTTTATCGTCAAATAAATTATTAATTCGATGTTTAGGCTCAGAAACTCAGAACAATAATGAGTCTCTAAACTCGTTGATTTGGATTTTCGCGCCGAAACATATTCATTCCCGATCTCGGGTAATTGAAATAGCAACATTTATTGTTGTTTGCATATACAATGAAGGATTCTTGAATATTCTTCTTTCCGATTTTAAAAATGAATACCATTATGGTAATGCAAATTGGGACAGAAGCTCATTCATTTGCTGTAAGACGAGACAACGCCCGGATTGAACGGTCTGAAATACGTACATCCAACGCTTCAAAGAAGGCTCAAAGAAGGCTAGAACTGCTAGATTGGAAGAGAGAAATGCAGAAAATAGTTTTTTTTGAAGTAGAAGAAGATCCGACGCATGAACCAGGAATGGCAAATTAAATAAAATAAGTATAATATATCATTTTATGACTTTGACAGCAAAAAACTTTACGCAAAACTTTAAATGCGTTTTTCTCAGAACAGACTTTTTCAGTACTGTTGACACGATTTTTAATCGACCGATTACTTGAAATGATCAGAGAGTCTTGTTTATAGACCTATCTATAGCCCAAACTAGCATAATTCCCAAATTCCAATCTTTACTATTTTTAAAAAATTCGAGAAACTCGAAAAAAAGTAAAAAAAGACAGTTTTTTTCAAACAGTCGCCAGTTTGCGAAAGAAAATTTTTTTTACTCTTAGCTAGTTTGGGCGTTTTTGACATCATTGTAGATTAATAATCTTTTTATTTTTTTTATTCGGGTAGCTAGAAGGGCTGAAATCATGACAAGTCTGAAGTGCCAATTTTTTGAGACCCCGCACTTCATCAGCTGCCAGTTTTTTCAATGTTCAACTTTCTTTTAAATTTTTGTTTTATATTTTAATAATATTAATAAACAAGTGGTAAAAAATGGATAGTAAAATCATTCATTTCTTCCTTTTTCGACACTTTAAAAATGACCTAAAATTCATTGCTCTGCACTAGAATACCCCCTTAAGTCGATTATTTTTACTTATCATTTGCATGCGTGCGAAATTAAGGCAAAATATACACCTAGTTATAATT
Organism: Ctenocephalides felis; assembly: GCF_003426905.1. Taxonomy (NCBI): domain Eukaryota; kingdom Metazoa; phylum Arthropoda; class Insecta; order Siphonaptera; family Pulicidae; genus Ctenocephalides; species Ctenocephalides felis. Next base: position 540 of record NW_020537315.1, on the reverse strand, counting down.
AATTTAAATGCAAATAGAATATATATATATATATATATATATATATATATATATATATATAAAGGATTCTTACGCGTCGCCGATGTATAATCGAGGATAAACTTCATCGCAATCGACTCCGGTGATTCTGAGACCTTGTGACCTCATATGGGCACTTCCGGGTAAAGGTCGGCACGGTGATGAAGTCGTGCAGAGGATATGTATCAGCTGACGCAATTTGCTGCTCTCTTCGCCGTTGCTGCTTGAAACGGGCTGCAAACAATTTATTATACGTATATTAGAATTATGTCTCAGTATTTTAATTATTCAATATGTCCTTAACAATAGAGTATTTAAGGGGGAAAGTAGGAGAGACTGGATATGGTTGTACCAGAGTACGGTAGCGACAGTCGTCATAACATCTAAACTTTACTGATTTTGGGTCCAAGGGGAAGTGTGTATGTTTGAACATCATTGCTTTCAGTCGACAGTATTCCTTATCCTTTTCGAGTGAAAATTAAACATATAAAAAAATTACCTTTACTAAGACAAAATGCAAAA
>NW_020537314.1:0-22453 GCF_003426905.1 Ctenocephalides felis | reverse complement strand
TTCCAAAAACGCCCACAGAAAATTGTATCCCTGTACATACATACATACACAATACATACACAAATTCATTTTTCTGAGTTATTCAGAAACCTTTGAAACGTGAAGATATGCTAAAATTTTCATTTTCGATTTTGGGACGATTACTATAACTTACCCTACAAGAAGTTGAAAATGTGTTAACTTGAATTTGAAAAGTTAAACAACTATTCAATATATATTTCATGACACTTTACTATTCGATACATCTTCATCGCATGTTTAGTGATTTTTTTTTAAAATTTCAGAAATACTAAAAGCTCAAAATAAACGGTTTAAAATAATATGTATCGATTGCTCCATTGCACTTATAAATACAATATGTGTGAAGTAGAAACTAATGTTATTTTACATTTGTCCTATTTGGTGGTTAGTTTTCAGTCGTTGTCAGTATTAAATTCAACTAAACGCCCATATAAACACTGTAAGTAGTTCGTATAGTAGTACTTATTGACAGCTTTTTGCCAACACATTGAAGCCAAGGAAAAGAAAACAAGATTTATCAAAATGAAATAGAAGCACGGAGAATACCGAAGCTTTAATATAGTCTTATCTAATTCGTGTTATTTTACCAAAAAAAAAAACGATAACGTAACATTACTATGGTATCCGAGAATAGACTCATCTCTATAAAACTAAACAAAAAATAACTTTAAAGTATAAAGTATGATTTTCAAAGTAAGGGTGCGTACGTTAATTAAGTGGTCGATTTTTAAAGACTTTTGGACCCCCCTCCCTTGGTAATATCTGGTAATATTCAAAATTACCCCCCCCCCCACTAAACATTACGTATATTTTTAGTTACGAGAAAAAATTGTAAAATTTTTTTTTTTTTTGAAAATGTTTAGATTAAAAAAAATCAGGTAAGAAATAAATACACGTGATATCTTACTATACCCCTCTCCCTCTCACATGATATTTCGTGATTTTTTGTCAAAACCCCCTCCCCCAAAAACCTTACGAGATTAATGGACGCCCCTTAACCTATTAACAATGGCGCGCTCATAAATTGGGCGCCCAGTTTTATATCATCAGAATCGAGATAAAAAGTTTATTTATGGTAAAATAAAACCGGCTTTAAAATTTTCTACGTAGCATAAAATTTAAAAATACATATGTTTTTTTCTTAAAAAAAAATCAATCTATAATAATAATAGTTACTGATTCAAACGTATACCGAGTAAACTCATCAACACACAAGATTCTTCCACTTCTCCATGACAAGTATGCTGGTCAACTACAGGTAGAGCATGAAATTAAATTCAAACTGATAAAACTGGTAAAAAATGAAATTGAATTCAAAATCTAAAGAACAAAGTAATCCGAAAGAAGTGCAACCTTTTACATTTCGATGTTGTAAATATTTACAGATATGAAAGCGCCAAGCATCAGCCGAGGTCCTGATGCGTAGCAGAAATTAAAACCGGATGATTCCAAAACACACAGTTCATATCAAATAATCCCATTTTTGTTTGTGCATATCCATTGTTCTCGAAATATGTGCCCATATCGGATGATGAATAATAATAAAGAATTGAACATATGAACGAATATGTATATAGAAGTTCACATATGAATGTTTACCATAGTTATTTTTTTCGCCACGTCGATCGCAATGAATAGGTATATCGCGAAATAACAATCGGGCCGTATGCGGGGCGTGCAAATTTTTATTTTTTTAAATATATTATTTTGCGAGGAATAAAAGCTTGTATTTTTCTGTAATAAAAATCCGATCAACGCATCGATACTAAAATTTGTTTGCAGCGATATGTAGCGAAAGCTTTACGGAAAAATGGTTTTATAGGTTTTTAAAATAACGTTAGCAGTTTTTCATTACTCTTAACAAATACAAGTTTTAACATTGCAAATAAATATTTTTTCATTCTGTTTGCAAAAAGCGTCTAAATGAATTTCCTTCAATTTGAATACCTGAGCAACACACACCATTCAAACATTTCACACATGTAAAACGCGTTATATTATGACAATTATAAAAATACTTTTAAATTAAAAATAATGATTTATAAAATTATTAATGTCATGTTCTCAATAAAGATTGAAAATATAATAGATATATAAAAACTTGTGATCCACCGAGATGCTGCCGAAGTCTATTACATTAGTACAGACATAGTTATTGGCTATATCAAATATATTAAAAATGAAACAATAATAGATAATGTTAATTTTTTTATATATTTAGATAAAATAATACGCTGATATAAAGTTGAGTTAATGTCATTTGTTTGAATGGTTATTTTACACTTGTTATTTACTTAGATGAAGTTTGAGATATTGAAAATACATCATTTCTTAGAATCATTTTTTATCTCGCGTTCAGTCATTGAGTATTTTTGACATAATTTTAGTTTGAATTTTTGAGCTTGAAGAAAAATGTTTAAAAGTTGAAATTTATGTTAATACTTATTACAAAGATTTGATAATTTTATTTTTCTGATTGACCAATCAGTTGTTGACCTGGGATTTGATTGAATCGAGTTCAAAGTAAAATGATTTCTTGGGATTAATATTTAAGGGTCTGCAAGGGACATGATACATTACAATCATATGTAAACAATAATATGTAACTTTCCAATATTTGATAAACGAGTAATGATTAAATTTTTGAAAAACAAACATTGATGATTAATAAATCGATATCACCATCATGCATATTGTGCAATATGAGATGAGTTCTTTCTAAAAACTCCGTGTATCGATATCAGAAAGTTTTCGCAACTTATCAAATTTAAAATGCCACACATAACTGTCGAAGTTTCATTCCTCTCTATATCGGAGTATTATGAAGACTCGCATAAATTGTCGGTATAAGCAAAGTAAGAATAGATCAAATCCGCATTTGTTCCTACGTATTTGCAAATATGATATAATGCTAGGTGATATTGAAGTACATTGCAATGTCGAAATGTTCGCATTACAGTTGTCGGTTTGTCAGAAGCTACAAGCGCATTATTTGTCTGGCATTTCGAATATTGCAGGATATGCAATACTTTACTTTATACATAGGAACGAGACATGCACTGAACTGTGCGATTTACGCTATATCTGATATCAACTCGGTTGGTTTTATTCCTAAACGATATATAGAAACGAACAAGTCGATATCGAGACCAAAGAAAATTTCAAATGTTTTATGAATATGGAGCGATTCAAAAAATATACCAAGATCACTCTGTGATGCCAACCTTATTATAAAACTTTACGTTTATATTTACAGCAGAACTTACTACTGGGGACGATTCGCCTTGAAAGAACTGAAATTTTTATAAACAACTGTTTGAATAAATTAGTGGTGCATGGCATTGTGCCTTAAGGCAAATTACTGAAACTATCCGTACCAATTTGTTTTTTGTTTTGAAAAAAATCTTTTAAAAGAATAGATATTTGAGAACATTGAAATTTTTGAAAAAAAAAGACTTTTGTAAAAATTTGATTTTTTCAATTATAATATTTTTTCAAAATTTTGAACGTTTTTAAAGCATTGACGGTGCGTAGTTGTTTTAGAGAGAAGATATAGAAGCGCGTAAGCGCCTCGTTGTAGTCTAACAGATAAACATTGGTACGGAACCCACATGATTATGAACAAAATTTGTACTTATTATAAAATATCTGATAATTTGATATGCATATGTCTAATAATCATTTTTGACCGCCAAATGGCATTTTTTTTACTTCTGTTTATTGTATCTCTAAAACCGCTTGTCTTGCCTTACCAAAAATTTAATCAGTTCTTCGCTTTGTCAATACAAATTGAATGGTTTTTATTAATAATCATTGAGAGTCATTAAGAGTCATAAAAATCGGATACTAGGTTCTCTCAAAAACTGAATTACCATTTTTGGAACTTTTAGACTTTGCCAAATTGGCTAGACTTGCAATTGCCGAAAACTAATCAGCACGTCTCCTTATCAATACAAATCGAATATTTTTTGAATTATTCAAATTGGTTGATCCACGTTCCCAAAATCGTCGAAGAAAAATTGTATCCGCACGCGCACACATAAATCATTTTTCAAGGAATGCCAAAATGCTCAAAAGACCTTGAAACGTAAATATATGCAAAAAAAAAATTATTTTCAATTTTTTGAGATCACTATAACTTGCCCTACGGGAAGTTAACAAGAAATAAAAATTTGGATTTGACCAAAAAATAGTGTAGAACTTTAAAGCAATTTGGTATGACTGAATTTTAGAAAAAAAAATTGATGGATAAACTTGCAAAACTAGCCCCAAAAAAGTTCTGGCTTTCGTAAGCACTGGTTTTCTCTATAAATATTTTTAAAATTTTTGAACTCATAATAAAAACAATTTTTATAACATGTAAGTGGCATTTTGCCTTGAAATAAGTTGCATGAACTTCAGGATGTGAAAACAATCGACTAAATCAATATTAATTGAGATTTAGCTATTATTATACTTGATAGTCAGCAGTTTAAATAAAATTCCCAACTGTTTCCAAGTTTTCGCTAAAACTAATAAATGCTATTTGAATCTTTGTTTAGATCATAAACACTATCGCCATGCCAAGTTTTACTAAAAGCCACAAATAACTTTGATATAACATCTAAGTACAAAGAATCGCCTCGGACAAACTTTGTCCAAAACTAATAAGCACAGTTCCCAAATGAAGTTTTTTGACAGGTTTTTAGATTTTAAAAATCGGTGTTAAATCGAATGGCTTTAAAAATTCGGAAATCCGGTCGACGAATGGTTGTATTTTGTCTCACAAACACACACACATATCTTTTCCAATTTTAGTCTTAAATGATGTAGAATGACTCAAAACGTCAATAAAACATGAGCCATAAGTCAATTTTTTTGTCGAAAGCAAAAACATCTCCATCAGGATGTTAGTAATTTCAATTCTGGATGTTACCAGTGTCAGGTGCCGAAATGTACAACCGTCGTTTGAAATATTATTCCAAATGCTCCTGTTTTTGTGCAACAAAACCCATTACTTCCGGCGGACTGGGTTTGTGTGACGAGTACCTTCAGGTTGCGGCCGGAATTGTCAGTTTTCAATGGGGCCTTAGTAGTCATGCCCCTCTCTACCAAGGGCAGTCGCCAGTCGGCAGTCGCCAGGCGCACGATGTACCGCAGAGCAATAATAGAAAAATATCTTTTATGACTCGTACGCCCGTACACATGACAATAATCTATTACCTACATAGATTCGTGTGTGTACAGAGGATTTTACGGTCGATACTACAATATGTTGCCTGCGACAATAGGAAAATAGGGAACATACATTAAGACCAACTTACACGATTCCAAGAAATTCGGTGAATCATTGCAAACATCGCCAGAGTAAAAAGACACATTTTTAATATAACCAGTGGTGCATGCCATATCTTCGTAACGGCTCGAACTGCCTTTACTAAAAAGTAATCAGCACGTCTCCTTGTCAATACGTATTGAATGAATACGTACGTAATGAATGTTTTTTAAATTATACAAATCGGTTGACACGACCGAAATCGTCGACGAAAATTCGTATCCGTACACACACACACATCCATTTTTTCTAAGGTATACCAAAATGTTGAGAAACCTCTGAAACATAAAGATATATAAACAATTTCATCTTCGATTTTTTTGCGATTACTATAACTCACCCTACGGGAAGTTAATGATTGTGCTGCGTATCTACTAGTATATCTTAAATATTTTTTATAGTAAGGTGGATAATAATGTTTATAAATATTTTTTTGTTTAGGCAAAAATATACTCATTTAGTATATGACATATAATGTCTAAACTATACTATATTTATAAAATAATAATAATTCCTATCTGGTCATACGGAATAGAGCTTTGGGGTGCTCTAACAAATCTAATGTGGGATTGGTACAGCGGACCCAATGAAAATTACCTATAATTATGACAAGCACACCCTGGTTCGTAAGCAATAAAACTCTGCATGATGATCTGAAGGTGCTGTATAGTTAAGGACTTTTTAAAAACAAGATCATTATCAGAAAATCACCATAATTCACTCGTTGCTCCGCTGCTATATACACCAGAATCGAGAAGACTGAAATAATTATGGCCAAATAACTTGATCTAGTAAAACTGCACCAAACAGTACATACCCGCTATATATAATTAGATTTTATTAATGTCAATCAAAATAGCTTATAGAATATAACTGATGTTCTGATCGTTATTAAAAAAAGAAATAATATATATTATATTTATTTTCGGGCTCCACCGTAAATTAGTAGTTTTCAATAAGAAATTCCAAGTTAGGTACCCGGTTCGGACAGCCAGATATCAAACAGTAGTGACATCGGTTTAAACTTGGAAATGTAGATAGCAATATTTGTACGCTACTAGCATTGCTACACCAACAAAAAATCAGTATTGAAGAAATTGTAATAATAAACGCAGCAACGAATAAAAATATGGATTTATTTCACAAAATTTCAATTCGTTATTACTACATCTAAGGTAAGGGGCCCAGTTTCTGACCTTTTTAGAGTGACGGTGGAGGTTAAACTATAATAATTAATATAAAACTTAACTTAATGAAGAAAATTATAATTTTATCTATTAGTTAAGGATTTTTAAAATAAAGTAATGTGCATAAAACAATTATTTGAACTAAATTTATATTTCAAATTGACGTTTTAAAAATTGACATTAAGAGCTCCAGTTTCTGACCCTCAGAATTCTTCGTGTGGCAGTTTCTGACCCTGACCGTAGCCCAATTTCTGACCCTCAAATTTAATCATGATTAGGTTATGAAGTGCTTACTAATTTTAAATAAACTGAAATTATTATTAAAATAAATAAATTAAATATTTATTCTAAAAATATACAGTTTGTTAAAATTTAACATATAAATAGTTCAAGTCTTGTTATAACATATTACACAAACAAAAAAATTAAAATTAATTATTTAAATTACTTGGACTTTTTTTTTATTTTTAGAGCTTTTTGTTTCTTTTTTTCTTCAAGTTTTTTTTTTTAATTATTTTTTCTGCCTCCTTGATGGCTTTATTTTTGGACCTTTCAGCTTTTTTCAATTCTTTTTCTTCTTCTAATTTTCATTTAATTAATTGTAATTGTATAATTGTATAATAATAAAAATATTAGTAAACTAAAACAGTCATAATGTAAGCGTTGATAAAACTGACATTTTTTTATTAATAATTTTATCACTTAAAAGATGTATTTACAAGATTTAAATACAATCTTTCATTTATACCAATGAATATTAAATGTAAATTTATCACTTTACTACGAAAAATAGTAAAAAAAATATAAGATAACAATAAACATTATTATTTTTACATTTAATGAACAAGTGACTAAAAACATGTGACAGATAACCTAGCTTTTAGAAGGTTAGAATTGCAGGGCCAACAACTGTGACATACACTTAAAATTGAGCCTAGTTATTGACCCTCAAATTTCAGTAATAAAACTAAATTTAATATGTTTTATAAATATTTTAAAATAAATTTTAATTAATTATTGACTTATTTGTATATTTTTAGTTAGATTTTTGTACTTACATCATAATTAGTGCACGAACTCAATTGTCGTAGCTCCTTACATAAACTGTTTAGACTAAAGCTAAAAAATGGCTTCCACAGTCACTTTTGGTTTAAAATTTTTTTTTATTTAGTTAATATTTTTTATATTTTTTTAATTGACATTAATGAGGCATAGAATAAATTACTGTCAATTAAGAAAAAAAATATTTTCACATTAAATGTATAGTTTTTTAATTAATTCCAAAAAAAGTTGAAAAGGTCAGAAACTGGGCCAGGGTCAATAACTGGGTCTTTTACCTTACATCTTTGTTAACATAAGCAAATATTACATAGGTATTGCACTAAAAACGGATTAGTTCCATTGTCAAAGAATTACAGTTAACATTATAACGAATATGCAAATCTTGAAACAACTATATAAATAGAATCCATAAATTCAATTTTAATGACTTTTAGTAGGTTAGGGTGATCGTCAAAGTTCCAATTTGACTTTAAGCAATTATATTATAAAAATCAAACCAATTATATCACAAGGAATAACACATGTCAAATAAACAGCTATCTGACTATATTCAGTAAAACTCCTAACTAATTCGTCATTGTTCAAATTTGTTTTATTTGCTGTTTGTCTTAAGTTTGTTGCCTGGTTTTTTACCCCATAGGCTGAGTAAAATGGGGCGTAAAATTTTAAATAGATTTTACGATATAATAGTTACTTTATTCAGCAAACTTAAAATAGAAATTTCATGAGTACATTTTTATAGAGATAACAGTATATAGCCTTGATCTCGTATTTTGTCAGAAATATTTATCAGCAGAGTTGGAATAACTATTTATTTAATTCAACTTTTGGAAAATTACATTTTTATTTTGATTTACTTTTTATTTTCTATTATTTTTTGTTCACACCTTTGCCAGGGTAAAGGTTCAGTTGGTGCTTTTTACCCCAATTGCGTGTAAGCTTTTGTAAAGGTTATATAAAAGATTGGTTAATCTAACTTAAAATTACTAGTACATCTTATGAAACAAATAACGTATATTTCAAAATTATTTTAAGGTCTCGTAAACTGAACAACAGTGCTCACAACCAAAAAAATAAACAAAAAAAATACTTTTGTTGCATTACGGTTTATCTCTCGATAGCAACGTCATAAGAATCAAGATGATGGCTAGTTATACATTTTTTTCCATCTACTTTCAAATATTGTTTATAAAAAATTCTCAACTTTACTTGTTTTTGAAATATCGGTGGTTGACTTTTTACCAGTGGACTTTTAAGCCCTGCTCAATACATTTTTTTATTATTTGAACATCAATCAAAACTCAAAAGTCCTGTTGTGATGATTTGACACAACTAGCTACATTGGTTTTTATAGATGGTAACCCAAACACTTGTCCTATCTCTACATGATGAATTTTATTATTATGATTTCTGTAACAGTGGTGATTTTTATTGATGCCAGGTAAGTTCCATTTTCACATATTGCTATCTATATTTCCGAGTGAGAACCGATGTCACTAATGCTTGACATCAGACTGTTCGAATTAAGAACTTAATAATATAAAAGCTTTAATAACTGATCCAAACGTATTTTTTTTTTAATTCAGGGTGGAGGCATAGATTCCATTACGTTTATCACAATCATTTAAACAAATTGTAGATATACAAAGCGTGACTGAACATTTTTAGACTCTTAAAATGAATAACTGCATTTCGAAGAATAAAATTCATCTTTATTTTGCGGGATTGTTCAAGATCGAATACGTGTCCGCCTCCCAATTCTGCAAAACAAATAGCACCTGATTCGCGCTGCCTTTCAATCCTCTTTCGGAATTTAAATATCATTTCCGTTACCGTGAATTTTCCGCGGCGAGTTATTTCGATTTTCCGTGTGTGTAAATTTTCAAACAGCGTTTTCGCAAAATTAAGTTAGTTTTCGTCGGAAACTGTTTGACTTGCGTCTCGGCGGCTGGCTTATTAATATTTCGATATGTGCTCGTTCTCTTATTTGCTCAAAACATACGCTGGAATATGTACTTGATTGCCAACTTCTGTTTGTACTGAAACCGTGGGTGCACACATATCTCTACGTATACACACCCGAATATTACACACATACCCAAATATTGCACATTCACGTTCATAAATGAAGTTTCGGTTAATATTTTTCCTAAAATATCTGAACTCTCATTATTCAAGCTGATACAAAATTCATCATACAAAGAATTATCTGTATTATGCAATCTTATGTGAATACATAAAATAAAATTAGACAAATACCTTTTTTTACATAAAGTAGAAATATTTTGTATGTCCACATTTGTACATAGCCTAGTGTATAGAATTATGATCTACAAACTAGAGGCTAATACTTATTTTATTGAAAATGTGAGCTTTTGAATGAAATATAGTTCTAGAATGATATAAAATATATATTTCTATTATACGGAATAATATCTAAATGTTAGTATTGAGCGTGGATTCAGCCACCCATCAATTTCGCATATCTCAGAAACTATTGAATGTTCCAACTTTAAATTTTTGTCACAATCTTGGTAAAGTGTAACAATGTGTGTCAAGTTTCATCAAAATCGCAAATCGCATTTTTGAGAATATACCATCTGTTTAAAATTTCTAGACGAATCTAAGATTCTAGACCATTCAATCAACGTGATACATTAATTAATTGAAAATCATAAACTGAATATGTATTTTTAAACACAATGAACAAAAATTTTTATCAACTCTTTTTACTTTATAAATCTTTGTAGCAATTCCAGTTTAATTTATTTTAATCAGACTCATTGTTTCTTGAAATACAATTATTACAAATGAGATGAATAGAACTTCCATTTGAAAATTATACTTTATGGTAACATTTTTTATAAAGATTGCACTAGATATAACTTTCGTATAGAGAGTTGTCAGAAGAATTTGTCATCAGAGTTTTAATAACTATTAATTTAATATAAATCTAGTAATAATAATAATTGATAGTAGTCTGGCCGATGGATGGTCGACCGATTTTACACTAGATTCACGGACCGAATCAATTTGACTTAATAAGAATTCAAAGTATTAAGAATCACTTAATACACATAAAACTGTAATAGTACTTTTTCAAACTTACATTGATTATTAGTAAGTAATGAAAGGTATGTAAACATTTTTTCAATTTCTCGCAGACCTCTTCATTTCCAATTTCTAAAAGCCACGGTCTAAACCTATTTGACTCACAGAATCTGCAAAGGTAATTTTGTGATTCATTTGTAAAAGGTATTTGTTGAAATTAAAAATTATATCAAATCTGAAATTTATCTTGATTTAAAAAATATGAAAAAAAATTTATTGAAAATAGTTAGGTTTGTTACAAACTTGACCCAAACATAGCTATCTATGAATTATTATTACCTACTAAAGCTAGATGACAATTTACGCAGTACATGCTGAATAATCCGAATAAATTCGGCATCAAATTTTGTCTGAAATCTGATGTAAGAAGCAAATGTCTTGTAAACAGTTTTCCGTACTTGAGCAAGGATGAAATCAGAAGACCAAACATTTTCTTGAAGAGCCATATTTTGGCAGTGGATAAAATTCAAATAATTTACTATGTGGAAATTTGCGTCAGCCCTGATCAGGAAACATTAAAATCATAGAGTATAATAACATGTCAATTTTTATAAATTATAATTTTTTATAAAACTACTTTGGTTGGCACTATACGTCCAAATCGCGACAGCCAAAAAAGGTACAATGACAAAAATTTCAACACAATCGTATAGATCTCAGACCTGGTTATTTATAAAAATCTTTGTGAAAAAGTTTTACTACTAATTACAAAACATAAAAATGGAAATTGAAATTTAAAAGCTGGAATTTCCTGTACCTTCCGGAACCATAATAAAATATTTGAGGAATATTAAATGTTTTCAATTAGATTATTATAAATATATTTAATAAACGAATTTAAAATAAAAGACATTGTCTAATATTCATAAGAATTATATATATTAAATGGCAAAGTTAAAATTATTTATTTTAAGTATATTAGTGAGCTTTAGAACTTTAGCTAAAAAAAAATTAAAATTTGATTCATTTTCGATATTCAAAAAAAAAAAAAAAGAATTGGAAATTCAAAAAAAAAAATCCCAAAAGCAATCGTTTCGTCAACACATGTTTTTTGAATCATTCAAATCGGATGCTTATTTCTTTTAAAAACTGTCATTTCTTGCTCTATATCTCCGAAACGGGTGGACCTTTCTTTGCCAAAAACTAATCAGCACATCTCCCTGCGCTCGAAAACGTGGATGAAAAATTATATCCATACGGACACACACACGCACATCTATTTGTTCTGAGGTATGCCAAAATGTTCAGAAACCTTCAAAATGAGAAGAAATGTAACGATTTTTGAAAGATTTACAACTCGGGAAGTTAACAAACTTGTTCCATTAACAATAACGATTAAAATAGCACTAATTATGGCGTTGATGTGCTTGACCAAATAGTAAAAAATGTTTTCATTAATTTTTTGATAATTTTATTATTATTAATATTTTATTCTTATTATATATTATTAACATTTTATTCAAATTGGCTTGGAACAATGTCTTGAATTTACTTGCATGAGTTGAATTGGCTTACTAAAGTAAACCAACATCCGTAAATCTATTGTTAAGGCGATTACACATCATATTTTCTCTACTTTAAAATAGTATCGATGAAAAAATTAACACTTTACTTGTTTTTGAGATAATGGTAGTGGATCTTTTTACCCACGGGCCTTTTAAGTTCCGCTCTAATAGTTGTCCAATATTTGTCAAAATATTAGATGTCTATATATTTAGATCATAAATGAAGCACCAGATGGTCACGCAGAGATTTTGAATAGAATCTCTTGAAGACCTTGAAATTTTAAACGTTACATCATTTATCATTCGTTTTTTTTTTCAAAGACAACCCGGTGAATACACCTAGTCGGTCTTGTATAAAAAGCGCAAATGAAAAACCGCGTCGTCCTGAATGGAAGACGGTACTTATCGTATGTCTCTCGCCTTTATTGCGCCTGTATTTTTTGTTTAATTAGCCGGATTACTACTTCTTTCCGCGCTCAGTTTTAACAGAAGCTTCTTCACTCTTTTCAAAGCTAACTGTCTCGCTTGGAAATTATACGCGTTTTAAACTTGCTTTATCAGACAATAAGCTTTTGAAATATAAGATCGGCCTTACTCTGAATAGAATTCTGAATTAATTATTTATGCAATTAAGTTCTAGCATTTAATTTGAATTAAATTTAATTCTGCATATTATTACTTAGACTGTTTGCTAGTTTCTATTGCTTATAATAAATATTTTTAACGCTTTAAAACTGCATACTGACATCACTTTAAATTGACCACCTTTTTCATAAAGTTTTTCAATTGCAAATAATTTGAAATTACAGGTTACCTCCTTAAAACTAGCGTATTACGCAAAACCGTATTATATGGAACAAAGAACTAGTACAAAAGCAGGGGTTACGTTTGAAGAATTTAAAAAAACATGCTACATATCATGATTTTATAATAAATAGATAACACAGGCCTACAAAACAATTGCGCTGATTCTTGTATTTTTTGCACTGATTTCAAATCTGCAAACCATTTTTTTTTGTATCAGCTCTATTTTGGACTTGGAAAGAAGTTGCCGAAACCAGGTCCATTCTAGGCCATCACGGAAAAAAACTTTTCCGCGCATATCTCATTAAAATAAAATTCTGAATTGTATTACTATTTTGTACTTTCATTCCTTATATATCATATATATCATATCTTGAAATCTAAAGCTGATAGAAAAAAAAACAATGTCATTTTTGAAATCATCGCCCCAAATATACTTAAAAACAGCATTAAATCGTTTGCACCATTTTCTTTGTTGGCCTGTGTAATAGGTCTTCTACATTATACTAAAATATTACGGCCCTACGACGAGTCATTTGATTTTAAAAATTAATAATTAATAAATAAGGCACAATGCCATGCACCCCACTAGTTTTAAGTTAGATTCAACAGTTTTTCCTATATAACCTTCATAGAAGCTTACAAGTATATAACCTTCATAAAAGCTTCATAAAAGAAATAATCATTTCAAATCTGCTGATAAATATTTCTGACAAAATACCAGATCAAGATTATATACCGATAATATATATATATATATATATATATATATAATGTATATATATATATATATAATGTATATTATAAAGTACTAGCTACATTATTGAACTAATGAAAAATAAAAATTTTATATGTCCGTCAATATCGTCCTGCTCACAATCATAACAGAAAATAAAAAAAGTAAATACTACGTCAATATTTTACACATATTTTAATATATTTATTACATATTTTTACTGGTTTATTAATATAATACAATTCTTGCATTTGAATATAAAAACTAAAAATTATTTTAAAAAATGCTACAATTTCATTAATACATCATATTAATTAAAGTTTTCTAATTTAAATCTATGATCTGTATAGTATGTTGACCTTCAAAGTCGAAATTCAGTAAATTCTTTTGACGACGTGAAGAAGGTAATCGTCGTCCTTCTTTGGATTAGCGAAGCTGCAGCAACCATAGATCCCCACCTTGGTTGCTCACCTCATCGCAGTCCCCATTCGGAACAAATCAATGCAAGAAAGGCTCACCAACACAAAGGCCCATCGATCGTAACGACAAATTCCCTCTAACCACATGCGCAAAATCAAAGAGGGTTGACTATTCCATTCAACCTGGAATCGGTAGATTTCGCCTCCGACTAAGGGGTAAATGCAGATAATGTCATCGGGCAAGTCATACTTTCTTGAACCGTCAGAAATCCTATGTCTGACCTCAGAAAGTCAAATAAATCCACAAGTGAGGACCAACAAAGTTTCAATCGATTTCCGTAACCAGCATGGTGATGATAAGTCTTTAGAACCATCACCAATCATACCGATCCATGTCCCATATCCAATCCATTCGACTATGTGCATGCATTCCTCCGGATTTGAAGTTATATCCAATCTAATCGACTTTACCATTGTCCTCTTAAAATGTGTTAGTTTTAAATAGTTTTCTTCACTTTATATAAAAGTATTTAAAAAAATCTCTCTTATGAAAATATATTTATAAAAATATTTTTTGTTTTTATTTTAATAGAAATGCACATTTGTTTCATTTCGTTGACATGACTACTAGATTTCAGCTGTAGGCAATAAAAACGAGTATTTGAATTTAAATAAAATTTATTTTTATTATTACTTGTTAATATTAAGTTTGTGGTAAAAATAATATAAAAATCGGAAACAATAAATTTAAGCGCAGCACGACATTAACTAAAATATAGAATGTGAATGATATGTAAATTTCATATAATTTGTTAAAAATTATATTTTGAGTGACTATTAGTAAATTGAAAATCATGTCTTTATTTATAGTTTATAATTTTATTATTGTTTATTGAACACCCGAAAAAAGCATAGACCTTGTAAGACATGAACTGCTAGCATAGACCATATAATATAATGTATTATAAGTTCTATGTCACAGAAGCATGACAAAAATTACAAGTTACAATTAATTTGCACTTTTTTGTTTTGATATGGTGTAACCTTTTATATGGCTTTAGGAATGCTAACAAAAATTATTGGCACTATCTTATTTTTGTTTCCAAAATTTATTAAATTTCTTCGTACTTAGTTGCAGGGCCAATTCTCGGGAAGTAATAACAAATGTTGCATTTGTGATAACACATGCGTGAAGTCCAACTACTGTTATATTATAAGGTTTGTGTCAATTGGGGGTTAGGTTTTATAAGTAGTTTTAGTGTAAAACGTTTGATCAAACAGTAAAGACAGCAAAACAGCTTTTTGACAGTTCGTGACTATCCACTTATACGTATCATAGCTACTTTTTCAGAGAATTGGTCCCTCTGAGTGGATCATCTTTTAAAATAGAAAGAAAATCACTCCTACGACCAGTCAGACAAGCTCGAAAAAAGAAAAATGTAGACGGAGAGATGAGCAGTCGACTTGGATAGATATGAGCAGAGTTGGGTGGAATGATAGATATATAGTAGACCAAGCAGACAAATTTTAGAATTGCCACCTAGTTTTGGATTTGTTTGGATTTTTTGCATACGGAAATTTGCTAGGAAGTGTGGTATATCATACGTTGCATTAAAAAAATATCTCACAAAAAAGGAGTGTCATTTTAACCAATTAACTGTGATTGACATATTTATTCGCCATATAGAAACGGCAGAAATATGTGTATTAACGAGTATATACGTCGTGTATATATAATACAGTGATCGTTTGTTATTTAAATTGAAGATGTTGAAAAATACAAAATATACTTTGAAATGTAAGGTTGTTTAAAATATTTTGAGGCTAGGACTGTATAAAATAAGTAGTTGTGAGTGGCCTTTTACCTTAAGGCAAGTAACATGAACATCCATAAATATCATAGATGATAATATACTCAATAAGAAAGTGGCAAATTGCAAAAACTTCCCGATAAGTGTAATAATTGACTAAATCAATCGAAATTGGGACTTAGATATTTAGATATAATTTTCAAGTGTTATTAAATTATCGAAATCGGTACATGCGTTTTTAGCAAAAGCAAACATCGATGAAAGGTCTAATTTTGACAAACGCCAAAAATACGCAACTAATTTTTTTAAACTTTGACGAATTTTCAAAATCGAATAACTCGTGATTTATAAACATTTAATATTCAATTTACTAATGGTCACACAAAATATAATTTATAACAAATTATATGAAATTTACGTTACATATAATTCTTTTCTATTTCTTTCTTTTTATATTTTAGTTAATATCGTGCTTCACTTAAATTTATTGTTTACGATTTTTTATTATTTTTACCACAAACTTAATATTAACAAGATTTACAGTAATAATAAAAAATAAATTATATTTAAGTTCAAATACTTGTTTTTATTACCTACAGCTGAAATCCAGTAGTCATGTCAACGAGATGAAACAAATGTGTATTTTCTATTAAAATAAAAACAAAAAATATTTTTATAAATATATTTTCATAAGAGAGATTTGTTTAAATACTTTTATATAAAGTGAAGAAAACTATTTAAAACTAACACATTTTAAAAGGACAATGGTAAAGTCGAATAGATTGGATATAACTTCAAATCCAGAGGAATGCATGCACATAGTCGAATGGATTGGATATGGGACATCGATCGGTATGATTGGTGATGGTTCTAAAGACTTATCATCACCATGCTGGTTACGAAAATCGATTGAAACTTTGTTGGTCCTCACTTGTGGATTTATTTGACTTTCTGAGGTCAGACATAGGATTTCTGACGGTTCAAGAAAGTATGACTTGCCCGATGACATTATCTGCATTTACCCCTTAGTCGGAGGCGAAATCTACCGATTCCAGGTTGAATGGAATAGTCAACCCTCTTTGATTTTGCGCATGTGGTTAGAGGGAATTTGTCGTTACGATCGATGGGCCTGTGTGTTGGTGAGCCTTTCTTGCATTGATTTGTTCCGAATGGGGACTGCGATGAGGTGAGCAACCAAGGTGGGGATCTATGGTTGCTGCAACTTCGCTAATCCAAGGAAGGATGACGATTACCTTCTTCACGTCGTCAACGGAATTTACTTAATTTGAGCTTTGAAGTTTATCAACATACTACCCACATCATAGATTTGAGTTAGCAAACTTAATTAATATGAAGTAATAATGAGATTATAGCATTTTTTTAATTTTGAAATTTTTATATTCAAAAGCAAGAATTGTATTAATAAATTAGTAAAAAGTATGTCATAAATATATTAAAATATGTATAAAATATTGATGTAGTATTTACTTTTTTTATTTTCAGTTATAATTGTGCGCTGGGCGATAATGACGGACACATAAAATTTTTATCTTGCATTTGTTAAATAAAGTATTTCTAGTACTTCATATTTTACATTATATATATATATATATATATATATATATATATATATACATTATGATTATTAAACTTGTTTATTTATTCATCTGACTTTGTTCAGTGAAATTCCCAGCTGTTTCATAATTGTAAAAATGTGTTTTTTTTCGTTTTTAAAAAAATTGTCACTTGGTCGATTTTACCCCCGCTTTTTTAAGTAATTGAACCAATGCAAGTATAAATTCAAGGTGTACATTTTTTTTTACAGTGATAAAATTGTATAAAAAATTCACCTAGTGTTTTATCAGAAACAATCATCAGCAAGGTTGGAATAACTATTTTTTTAATTTAACTCTTGTAAAATTGCTTTCTTTAATTTATTTTTTTTATTTACTATTTTTCATTGTTTACACCTTTGCCAGGGTAAAGATTCAGTTGGTTCTATTTACCCCAACTACGTGTAAGCTTTTATGAAGGTTATATAGAAAAAACAGTTGAATCTAAATTAGCAACACATCTTATGAAAACAATTTAATAAAGTATACTTAAAAATTATATTAAGGTCTAGTTAACAAAATCTCGATAATAAAGTCTCGAAAAAAAAAATGTTATGGATTATCAAACGTTTATCTCCTGACAGCGACGATGCTTGATTTAAGGCGATGGATAATAATATAGCTTTTTCTCTTTACTTTCAAATATTGTTGAAAAACTCTTAACTTTACTCTATATGCAAACTCATCGATGTACAAGTTCAGTTTTACGCCAAGTTTACATACGGGCCTGTTTTGTAAGAGATTCCTTAAGAATGTCTCCCTAAATATACAAAATCTAATTGAAATTTCCGTGTTATCAATAAAACAAGAAGAGAATGCCGGGCTATAATTTTTACGATAAACCATCTGATATACATCGTGCTTTTACCGAAAGCACAATCCTTCAAGTCGAGGCAAGGAAAACAGCTAAAAAACGTATCTACTACGATCATTGACTTTTATTACATCAAATTGGAACTGCGCACGAATGTCGCCGCGTAGTATATTTTACAGACTTTTTATTTTATTTTATTTTATTTTATACGGCCCACTGTTCGTTCCGGATCAAGACAGAATGAGGAGATAGATCGAGAGCTAATGATCGAAAATCATATTTTTGCTATTTCGAAAGAATATTAAAAAAAGCCTAAAAATGGTTCAAGGTACAATTCACTTATTGAACTATAGTAGATGCGAATTGGAATTCAATATACAACAAAATAATAAATATTTTTAAATATCATATAACAAAGTTTAATGTTACTTCAGTTAAAATTTAAAACTTTTAAACGAATTTTATGTGCTACGATATTGCAGCCTACTAAATTTGATTATTTTCTAATAAAGCATCCAAATAACCATTTTATCTTTTGATTTAATTTTACATTGTATCACTTGTTTCTACGAAATAATTTTGGTGTGTAGATAAATTGTAAACTGTGTAATAAAAGAGTAAAAGAAAAGTATTTTATTTTAAAATAAATTATTTGGTTTCTTTTATTTTAACATTGATCTTTTTCCGAAATATATTTCATGACAGTTCGTTATAAAATGATAAACTATTATTATTTTTTTATTCATTTATGGCATTTGACCGTGTGGTCATTTAGCCTCCTATTACAGAGTTAATATTTTACATATTTATAATTAGATAAAGTAATTAAAATAATAAATTATTTTATTTAATAATTTTTATATTTCATAATGTCATCGAATTAGATGATGTAAAAATATTTTTTTCTATTGATCTTTTGTGAACTATATCTAATAATTATTGATTGAGTACTTATAAAATAGTTTTTTTGCTCTACATAATATTAATAATGTGGCAATATCAGTTCACAAATAAATAAATCATGGGAAGAATAATATTTTTTCATTGTAATAATTCAAGTTGAAAAAATATTACAACTCAAATAACAATTTGGTTATTAGAAAAATCATGCTGCAAAATATAGTTGAACATACGAAAAATTAATTTTAATACCGAGTGGGGAAAAAATGAGATAAAATTTTAAAAACTATAAAACTATAAAACTATTTGAATTGTTATAGAAATTATCTAAAAATTAGTAAGATTTCGTTTCGATATGTGTCAATAGCATTAAGTTTTTCAAAATTTGATTTTTTTGAATAATTATATATTTCATTCGTAGCGATAATTGAATATTAACAAATTCCAATAGTAAGCTTTCAGATATCTTTATCTAGTATGAAAAATCGCAATTACCAATTTCCTGAATGTGAAAAAAATACTTAACGTTTTTAATAATTAACGTTCATTTATATAAAAATTATGATATATTATATTCACATAATAATTTCAGTAATTACAGTAAACGCTACTGTAAAATTTGAAATATTTATCATGGGCCTATTTCAAGTCTACCTTATGTAATTTCTATTTTTCTTTAATAATCATTCAAGCATTTTTCAAATCATAATAAAATTTAAATTATAGTTATATGTATTCGCGATTGTAAACATTTTCATTAACACCAAATGCTGCTAAAAATTTGGAAGTGTCAACCATTATACACATTTATATAATGATAAATTATAAAGTATATATTTATAATAGCATTAAAAATATGTATAATATTTAAAAACAATAATAATAAAGTCATACTTTAAATATGACATGATCGGTTTGTCATTGTAATTAGCATTTAGAAGTGAACCTTCATTATAGAAATGAAGTAATTGCAGATTAATAACTTCTATAATAATTGTTCACACAGTGGATTATGTTAAACAACGCCTAAACAAATATTGTTTTCGCAACTTCACTCAATGTAATATAACAATCGACCCGTATAGAAATGATATCATCGAGAGCGAAAGACGAATCATTGGCACTCGACTCTTATCTTATCTTATCTGCCGTAACGCACTTCCGTTGCATGTGTACGGATTTACACCCTAGCTGCGTCTAAAAAAATTTTACTTTAAAAATTTTGAATGCAGTAATAATTAAAGTGTACCTACTGATATACTTTCAGTCAATCTGAAAAGAGTACCTACTGAAATACTTTCAGTAAATCTGAAAAGTGTACCTACTAAAATACTTTCAGTAAATCTGAATATGTTGAGAATATTTTCAATGCGTTTGCATTGATAGTGTACTTGAGAAAATTTCTAAGTTTTCTAAGTCAAATATATTCTAATTTATGTACAAAATTTGTCTCCTACCAAATTTTGTCTCCTACAAGAAGAAAAAAATAATCGAATCCTTAACCTTAACCAGCTCTCCATTTACGATGTATGGTTATGTCTTTGTGAATGGTAGTCGCATTGCAACCAATTTGCTTTCGAAATCGACGTCGTTATTGGTTCAGACTGGAAATGGTGCTCTCTCGGCCGACTCATCTCTCTATGTGTTCGAGACGATATAATAATAAGAGATCAACGCAAAAGACTTTTCCGGGTAGATGCTGAAACGGATGATAGCGACATACACATACCTCTAGTAGAAAAGATTTGCATTTTAACCGCTCATGTAGCCGAAGTAATAATGCTAAAATCAATGCCGGAGCGATTACATACAGGCTACGAGGAATTGCGAGGAAACCGATAGCTAAGGTAAGGAGAACATATTCATATTTTACATTACATGTAACTAAATGAACCGTGCTTTTTCGAAGTGGCATAATTACATTTTTGCCCGTCTTATGTAATATCATTATTTATCAATAAAGTTGCTGATGCAATGATTATTGTCACATGAGTAACTTCAATAGTCTTTGCCTTTCATTATCAAAAAACTGAATTATTTTATTTTACTTTTTTATAGATTTACGTTGTTAAATTTTTTACTTTTTCGGTGGGAGGGAAGTTTTTTGTGTTTAATTTCACAAAGGGCCAGTTTGACTTCCAGTAACTGTCTAAACTAAATAAACTAAGGGACCGATTCTGCCGCAATGTTATGATAAGGTCATGTTATGAAGAATTTTCCATAGTAATATAGACAAAAGTTATGCGGTTGGTGTTCAGTCAGGCGAATTTCTCAGGTTTTTCATGCAAAACATAACCTAAAGCCGCACAAATGTCAAAAAAACGATGTTAGATAAGTGTTGTGTTTCTGTTTCCTCTTAGGTAACATACGAGTGACGTTGCAGTTTATGCTTAAACGCCGGAATGAACAGCAATAAATGATATTTTGACAGCATTCAGTATGATTCATTCGCATAATGTATGGGGAGTCGGAGCGTAAATGCCATGCCGTAACATTTCTCTGTTATGCGCAGAATCGGTCCATAAATCACAACACATAACACTTATCGACAAAACAACTATCGAACTATGTCGGAAATGGGAGGCACAAAGGTCCAATTCGACTTCGAGTGAAAACCAATTCGATTATATCACAAATAACACATATCAAACTCATGTTTCAAATGATGAAAAATCATTGTTCAAATGATGTTTATTTGCTGTTTTCAAAAATTGTCACCTGGTCTTTTTCACCCCACAGATGGGTAACATGGAACGACGACCAAAGAACCAAACATCTCCAATGACTTATTTTTAATTTTAAAGGGATTTTACGTACAAATAGCTACATTATTCGACCAATGAAGAAATAAATTTATTGGTACATTTTTACAGAGACAATACTGTAAATAACCTTGAACTGGTAATCAAATCGTCAAAAACATAATCAGTTGAAGTTGCAATAATTATTTACTTAATTTATTTTTTGTAAGATTGTTTTTGATCTTAATTGTTTTTTTTATTTACTATTTTTTATTGTTTACACATTTGTCAGAATAAAGGGTTAGGTTGGTCTTTTTAACCCCACCCACGTGTAAATTTTCATAAAGGTTATATAAAAACACGGTTGAATCTAAATTAATAATACATCTTATAAAACAATTAAATAACGTTTACT
>NW_020537313.1:0-28919 GCF_003426905.1 Ctenocephalides felis | reverse complement strand
CGGACCGTTACGGAATAATAACTAGTGCTCCGATTATTGCACCGGATGTATAGCGCGTGTCGTGATTGCTTGTAAATTAAAATTATATAATATTAGTGAATCTGGTTTATATTTTTCGCTATTTCATAATTAAAGAAACGAAATTAATTATCAGAAAAGATACTCAGTTTAAGCTGCTTGATGTGATCACATTTGATAGAGAAGAGGAAAACGTTGATTTGAATCAATGGTGTTTCGTTTCACTTTTACCCTGTGCTCATACGATTATATTTGCACTTAAGTTGAGAAGGTTTTTTACTATATTCGACTATTATGTTTTCGACTATTAGTATTATTTTACATTTTTAACAGCAATCAGAATACTATTTATGAGCCATTTCGTTCAATTCATTCACTCACCCCTATAAACACACATATGAAATTGTGCACATTATAAATTTGAGTATGTCAATAGTTGTCACTCGAATGATTCACCAATTCATCTCAGTTGTTCAAAGATGTAATAAAGTTACTCGTCTTGAATATTGTATTTTGGAATCAGCTCGTATGAATATTGTCTTTCAGCCTTCTTGAAAACTGTGTGTCTCGAGAAGTTCAGCGACAAAATAATTAGTATGATCTTCCAGTTTTGGGATAGGTTGAATATCTGTATTTAGATTGTCTTGTAAGGTTATTACTGACAAATCAAGGAGCATTGGTGATCTGTCTCAAAATTCTAGACAGCTGGACGCATAAGCCCATATGGGTTTGTACCTTGTAAATAAAGAGATAGAATTGACTTGAGTCCTAAAAGCGCAATATAGTTCAGCTGTTCGAATTCTTATAGTGTTTAATTTTGCTTGAATATGATCCTTCTAATTTTGAAATGTTTTTATCTTTTGTTGTTATGGATAGTGCCTATTGGTTTGCCAAGTGGTTCTTATATTTGCAAGATTGGCATAATTTGCGAAATTACGATATAATGTCATTCTTATAGATAGTAGAAAAATTGTTATAAATTTATTAGCGATTTTTTAGGATTTATTTAAAATTGTAGGTTGTGCATAATCTATTATGTTTTTTTCTGGTGAGCAATTCAGTATATAGTTTTTTTTAATTTCAGTAGTCAGTAATTCAATTAAAA
Organism: Ctenocephalides felis; assembly: GCF_003426905.1. Taxonomy (NCBI): domain Eukaryota; kingdom Metazoa; phylum Arthropoda; class Insecta; order Siphonaptera; family Pulicidae; genus Ctenocephalides; species Ctenocephalides felis. Next base: position 27,796 of record NW_020537313.1, on the reverse strand, counting down.
TCCTGATTGATCATAAGGACTGCAGGACAAATATGTTATAAGTCATCATAGTAAATTATCTCTCCGAATGGAAAAATTTAATTATGTCCCGTTCCATTAAACAAATTCAATAGGATTTAATTTATTTTTCGCACATGATAAATCATTTTCTTAGGTAGCACGCGGTAATGACCGGAGTGTATAATTTATGGGAGTCAACTGGCACTGTTTGCAAGTTAAGAATAAGTATTCATACATGTTTTTATGATGCGGTAGCAAAGCCCTCTCGGCGCCCGAACAAGTCGGCACCTCGCCAGCGGGAAAAATACGTGACATGTATGAACCTACTTACTTTAGTGATATATTAACGAACCTATGAACTTATTTTTATAATAAAACTAGTTATGTAGGTGAAGCTATTGATTAACAATGCACTGCAACGCACAGTGCGAGGTGAGTTCGTGACCTTCCAGTATTTTGTTGTCGGTCATTATCTATGACATGGATATGTAATTGGACTTATGATTTATGAGTATTGAGCTTGAAGGGTACTCTCGGTACTAATATTGCCATTCATAAGTCGAGCAGTTACACGTCTGTCTCATTGTGAAGCATTCGCTTATTATAATCTCATTTGGATGCAACAAAAGGATGTGCGTAAAATCGCGCCGCGTTCTTATTAATAGAAAGTGTACCACGCTGCGCTGTTGACATGGGAAATGAATTGACGGCGAAATATAGCGAAGGGCATATGCATGCATTGGCTTTTGTTAATGGTATTTTGTGATTCTTGTCGTTCTAAATCATTAGTCACTAACATCTAATTGCATCGAGATAAATGGTACCCTCAATTACACAGCATTTGAAATCTCGTGTGCTATATTTTCGTAGTTTGACTGATGCGTCATTATAATTATGCTAGTTTTAGAAAAAAAACATGCGCCTGGTGGTTTCTATTGCTTGATGTGGAATTGCTAGATTTATTTTAAAAGACCATATCGCTTGCCATAATAACTACGCGGAACTAATTAATAAGCCGTATTGTAGCAGCACCAATAACACACATACGTATATACTTGTATATATATATATATATATATATATATATATATATATACATATACATATATAAATAATGCAACAAAGGGCTTCATACAAAAATGATTTATGATTTATGCAATATTTACTATAATTGGAAGTATATTGCGGATAATATATGGGATTAGAAGCACGTATTAATATACGTAAGGTATTCAAACTAAACCTTATTATTGTCGTTCTTTTGCTGTTCAATCATATGCTTTAATTGTCCTTTTGGCTGGCTGCTATAGTAAATATTTAGGAAAATATTATACTGAAATCTGGGGAATATAAGTGAAGCTGAAAGAAATAATGGTCCAAATAAGAAATAGATAAATGATACGGAAAATCATGAAAATTGTAATAACCATTATTAAGACTTGTTGATCTTCAAATTTGTTGTACAAAAATAAAAGAGTTTATTATTTAATATTTGATGCAGTATTTTTCCCATGTTTTATATTAATTGTAATATAATTGATAAAGATTTATACTTCAGTTTTCTCCTCTGTATATCATGATTCAATAAATCCAGAAGCAAAATTTAATTTATACTGAAAATAAAAAATTTCTTCTTTCGATTATGGTACGATTGCGGTGGTGCGGTATTAAAGTAGGTATTAAAAACAATCGCAGAAACGTACAATCATCTTACGGTATATAATATCATAGCAGTATTTCTGGAATCGAACTGTGCTGCGCAGAAGTTTTGCTGCGAATCTATTTAACAATTCCAATTAGCCGCGCTACTGTTCGATACTTCGTACCCGGTACATGGAAGTAATTGCATTTGTGGCAACGCCAAGAAAATTGCCCAGTATTAGCGTTTTATATGAAGCTGCGTACACATACACATCGCAGGAGTGCGCATTGCTGATGCTTTTTCAATTGAATTCTGAATAAGCTTCGAATTTTGTATGCAATTCGAATTGAGTTTACTCTTTTTGTCTGAATTATGTATTAGTAATTTAATTAATGGCGCAGAGTATCATTGGAAAGCTTTACAAGAACGCCTGTAAGGACCACAATCAAAATTCTGCAAAACATTAACACAATTGCATTAAGTTTTCAAGAATTAAGAATTTTTGTTGAACTATGAATTTAAATTTTTAAAATTGGTCGACTTTCAGAGATCTTATTATAACTAAAGTTTACTAAAGAAGTATTGGCAAGTTCCATCAAATGTCTGCGCATTTAATCAGGATTGTAAAATAGTAAAATACTTCATAGTTTCATAATAAAAAATCGAGCAAAAAAAAATTGCAGTCGTGATACAAACTTTTCATTGACTTCATAACAAATATATTTCTATTCATATTATTATTAATATGAATTCCTAAGAAATACAAATATTTTCTTATGTTTTCTTTATTAACATTTATTGTCATTACTTTCCACGTTGAAATTCTATTACTATGACGTTGCAAGTTGTATCCAGTAGTTGGAATATAATTACAACTAGAAACTTGTAAAACTTTAGTGCTATTATCAGTGTTTTTAAATAGGAATATACTGTATATGTAAGACGTACAAAGAATCATTAACATCGGTATTCTGAATTTGACAGCTTGTCGAATTTGCATTCCGCATATCTCTTTAAGGAGTAGAACTTGCTGTAGTAACTAGAGGATAATAACAATGTACTACTATGCAATTTGATCTTTCATTGTTATTTTTCAAACTAACCATAAGATTTTTTTTCCACGCTTTTATATATTATTATTTCTTACTTCTACGGTATAAAGTTAAGGGTAAAATTTTGTTGGGTTTTAACCCTTTGCACTCCAGCACTCCAAGGGGATAAAGAATAAAACTAAAAATGGTTTTGTTTAAAGTCTAAAGTTTAAGGTTAAGTTTTTTAAGGTTTTAACCCTTTGCACTCTAGCACTCCCAGAGGATAAAGAATAAAAATAAAAATGGTTTGTTTGTTTTTCCTATTATATAAGCACTATGTCTATATATTTTGGTTTATAAGCTTTTATATTACAAAAAATACCAATATAACAAAAAATGCCTATATAACAAAAATACTCAAGAACATTTTAAATTTTTTATAAAAGGAAAGTAATTGTTTGGACGTATTTTTATATTATTGTGTAAGCCATGAAGACAGCGATCTTCATGGCATTGAGCTTTTATACCGGAAAGTTGCTACCCTAAAAAGGGGGTAGCACAGTGTTGGACCAGACTTATTTTTCACTTCCAAAGCTGAAGTCCACGCGGTAACATGAGTGAAGAATAAGTAATAAATATATTCAATCTTCTATCTACAAATCATTTATTGTAATAAGAACTTGCAACAAATGCAAGAATTATACCAACGAATCAGTGTTTCATACAAAAAGCTTGAATTATAACTGAATTATTGAAGGAGAGACCAGTAATATTAAATGCTGTGATTCTGGAAGTATGTTGTTGGTTTTCTACCCGTGAAAAAATAGTATGTTTTTAAAGTAGCTTTTAAATTATTATATTTGCTGCTTGCAAAACGGCCGGCTGTTTCGTAAGATGCGTACAATACGTGTACCATCCTTCATAACGCTATTTAATTTCGAAGTGAATTATTATTTTCTGCGGATGTGGGCTTTCATGGGTTTCCTCGCACATAATTTAGCGCGCTTCGCATATTAGCAGCGCGTCTAAGCGATCGAGTGTTTTATCATAGGAGTCAAGGATCAAGCATCCAGGCTGCTTCTTCACTTTGTATGCATTTAGCGTTTTCTGTGCATATTTTTTACATCGGAATGCCGTGTTTTTCATTGTACCGTATTGCGAATTGCGAATTTACATCATACATTGCACTTGCATTCTAACCGGTATTACAATTACGAATACTAATCGAAACTCTATTACGGAACCGTTATTGGGATTTTGTTGTTGGCTATTATTTACAAACATGGCAGATCAATACTATAATCGAATGCGAAAGTCACATGCATTTGATTTATTAATTAAACAGTGTTCGAAGGCGATGCGTACGTGTAATATATAATTTATATGACAGATAGAATATTGTCGGTGACTCTTTGACAAAATTGCAGTAGTACGACTTGTCACCACGTTCTCTATGGTTTAATTAAAATGGATGTCTTTATGTGATTGGAAAACGGAGTTTCAAATATCTGTGATTATGTTTTAAATTGGCGCTTAATGTTTCGTAAATGCAGGTACTACATCCTTATATTTTTTTTGATCATCAGTATCTTTTACTGCTATATTAAATTATGATATGTACTCACGATTTTGCAGTTAGAAGATATTTTGGTATACGGAGTGCTCGTGATTTTAATGCATTATCATTTTGTTTTGTTCAGAGATGCTCGAGAATTATCGATCTTGAGATTTGAGAATTCACGTGCATACTTCAACCTTCTCTATCAGTTTATTATTATATTGTATCAAGAACTATAGTGAAAAAGAAAAATATTTAAATTTTTCCAGGAAAATGTCAGCATGATCTAGGCAAAACGAAAACTTTATGCACTGATGTTCAATAACATAAAATATTAGATAATGCTTTCTATAAGTTCTGCATAGTTTGGCATCTTATTTATTGCAATGAATTCTTAGGCAAGTTATTGTTGTTGTATTTATAAATTAATTGGAAATTGATACTACAATGCTTAGATGCGCATATCACATGTTAAAGGAACACTGTTATATCTGCATGAAATTATATATGTTATATACGTGTAAATTGTTATTGTTCGAGTGCTGATGGATTTATTACACATTGTTAATAGACGAATATAACAATACGATAAAAACTAAATTATGAAGTAAATTATTCGTATACAAATTGATTCGATTATTACATTTAGGAAACTGTGTGTACAATATAAAATATGCTGACTTTTCGACAACACAATTATTACAAATAGAATGATAAAACATAAATTTTAATACATTTAATATGATCTAATCAAATATTCAATTTTGAATAATATATAGATATAATGAATTTATTGCAACCATATAGTTTAATTTATGAAAATTGAAAGATACAAATGAATACAATATTTATGGAGTACTACGAAAAATATCAAGAAGAAATTTATAATAACACATTTATAGCACGTCTTTGTGGCCACTGGAAAGGTGAAAACCAAATTCCACATATCCTTGAATTTTTAGTGTAACAAAGTTTTGGAATCATCACGTTCAATCATTCATCTTCAAGCGATTCTACCTAATTATACTACATCCAATTTATCTTTTGTGAGAATTTGGTATTTTTAATCGGTTTTAGTTTTTAATTGCACTCTACATTCAATAAACTATTGAAAATGCTTCTTTTAATCAATCTAATTTCATGTAATTAATTTTTGTTTTTTTAATAAATTTTAATTTTTATATAACTCAACTAGATAGATAATTTTACGTGCTAATTTGAAAAAGAATTAGTTTGATGTTTATTACCCGAAACTACGTATTTTTGCTAAAAATAATATCATTCCAATGTTAATCGGTATTTAATTACATCCTCCCAAGAAAGTATATATATGACCTGGAAAGGAAAGTAATAAGTTCTCTCAGAAATAGAAAAAGCATTTATTCCGATCATTATTATTATTTTCATTATGCCAATGCGCTTTATATAGTAATCGATTTATGTGGTAAGGTCGATTCAGCGTTGGAGCATAACTATGAAATTATATTAAATAATATTACAGAAATGGAAATAGCTTGAATAAGAGTGTTTATATTTAACTGTAGAAAGGCAGCAATGATTTTTTCGCGAATTTTCTACAATTTTTGTGGTGTTACAGGTTTATCTATGGCAGTGCGATTTTAACATTTAATATCGGCCTATTGGATTACTGCTAACGACACTTACGTGTAGGGGACACTGAGTACGATTGTGCCATTTTTTTTTTGATAAGCAATTTTATAAATTTACTAGTTAGCTGGGATAAAAGTAAATTAAATGGTAATTTTGAACATTTGTCTACGAGGGAATACTAAAATACTGTCCTTAAATACGATAACGACACTTACGTGTAGGGGACAATGGGTACGATTGTGCCATTTTTTTTAGCAGCAATTTTGTTAATTTACCAGTTTGCTGGGATTAAAGTAAATTAAATGGTAATTTTGAACATTTGTCTACGAGGGAACACTAAAATACTGTCCTTAAATACGATCGATTATTAGTCATAAAATCAAATTATAAAAAAATGGCTAGTGTCACAACCCTCCTTCAGATGTGAACATAAATATAATAGTAGACATAAAAATAGATTAAAAAAACAATAGCCGTGAACACCAAAATGGTTTACAACGACTTTTATTATCAGAAATATGTAACACAATACATAAGAATCATTTAAACAAAACTTATGAATATAATATAACAATATAATTTTGTAAACAAAAAGTTTACGTGAAATATTTGTATTGACTTCTTCTTTCTCTTTCTCTTTCGTATTTTGTCTTAGCTATGTTAAATTTTTTTTTATTTCTTTTATTACCTAAAAAGGATAAGCAATACATGTCACAGCATATACATATCTCTAAAAATAAAACTAATTGGTGGTAATTGACTACTAATGTTCAACTTACAGCAAAATAACAAACAAAGTGATCTGTCTGTATACAAGTTACAGTTATTATCAAAAGAAATTGAACCAAAAAAACTACTTTTGGCTCTTTAAAACGCAAATTGCTCTACAGATTAGTTATTGTAGGGTGGTGATTCATTGCAATAATGGAGACTTGTTTGAACAAGCATACTTACTCTTTCTACCTTTGGACCCTATCTTAAAATCAGTATAGTTTAGCTATTATGACGGCTGTCGATACCATAACCTGGCACAACCGTACCCAGTTTCCTAATTGCTTTCACTTTGGGCACAAAATCTACCATCCTGGACGAGCAATGGCAGGGTCCTCCTCGTGAGATCGGTTCGGTCTCGATATTGATCTGGTTTATTGTCAACTCCCTATCCAAATCCAGATCGGTGCAGCATTGCTCCCATGAAGCATAGAGCGTGGGAGCTAAGTGCGAGCTGCTCATCGAAACCACTGTATCATCTGGACTGTACAAGTATAACTGTCAGGAAACACGCGCGCGGCCTGCTCGGCTAATTACAACGCAACCATTGTTTTATTGCAGTAAATTATTGTGAACATATTTTGTCTGAGCGCCTCCCGAGATATGCGGTGACGACGTATCTTCATACGAATTAGAATATCATATGCCATTTTTTATTGCCTTTGTTTTCATTGCTTTTTTATTGTTTCTTTTTTAATTATACCTTGCAGTATAATTTTTCCATAATGTAGAAAGAACCACGTTTATTTCTATTTAAATTAAGTAATTACTACTTCTTTGCGGTTTAAGGACAAACATGAAGAAGAGACGATTAATATTTATTTAAAAAATAATTGTTATAGTTTAAATAAAATTTGAACTTTTATGTGATTGATGATTTTTTTGGGTATAATATAATATAATGCAATGCACCTTTGCAACCAAAGTGTTAATAGACTTGTGCTCTTTAGATAGAAGAAGAGCGAATGGCAATAATTAGAAAAATTGTATAAATCAGAGAGAGAATTATAGCATTCTAGATCCTCCTCCCCCCATGAAGTAATGCCTAATGACAGTTTCCGTGGGGAGCAGAGGCAAGGGATAAACTCAGTCATAAAAGTCAGTAATATACCTAGGCGGTATTAGACCCATTCTGGGATGCATAAAGGCGTTTCCTTCGCTATGCAAAAAAAAGAAAGAAAAAAAACACACTCACCCATATATATTTATAATAATAATAATAATAATGGGTATACTGCCCTAAGGCAGGTCTATGAGCTGAGCTAAACTCGAACTCGATTCAGGTAAGAAGTAGTGTGAGAGTTTTTCCCATTTCCATATCACACCGCAGTGCCCGAGATGTGCTTATTTTCAATTGGAAACATATTTTGATCTATATTTTCAATTGAAAATGGACATCGCGCTGCCCGATGATTATATATTGGTATCATTGATAAATGAAGGATTTATTTGCAAATTAATTTAAGTCAGTTTTCCGAACATTAAATTCACAAAACAACTCAAAATTAGCTAAGTACCATCATCAAGTTTTTGGTCATATAGGAATATATATATATATACGAGTATATATATATATATATATATATATATATATATATATAAAGTTTAAGAAATTATTACCGAAATTTGAAAATTTTGAATTACCTATATAAAAATATGAGTATCCAACAACATTGAGTAATATCCAAATGAAAATATTACAAATAATAAGATTTTACTCTTTCTGATAGTTTATGATATACTTTCTGAACAATTCATGATCATGTAAGGAGATGCGATGATTTAGATAAAATCGTTACTGAATATATTTTTTCATTTTTTTCTAAATTCCTCTTTCTAAACAATTGCTTGTTAATTTGTCCTACATATCACAAACAAATTGCTCGTTGTTCTTGTTTTCCTGAATTATAGAGAAATGTATATATGTATAGAATGACACATATGTTAAAAACCTTTCTTAAAAAAAATAGTTTTGTTAAATATTTTCAACAAATATAAACTTTACTATCGTAATATTATTACTCATTTAATGATATCAATAAATTTAATGAGACTATAACATAATTAAATAATTTTGTGAAAGAACTTGCAACCTATGCATAATTTTGAACAAAAAACTCATATAGATTCGGTATCTGAAGATTCACAGTGCATGTCTAAGAATTACATTATTTTCATCACTTACAATTATGATGGGCAATGATCAACCCTGATAAGTGAACTCTGTTTTAAAACAATCGAATTCATTTTAATCCATTAAGTTCAATTTAATTTATTAAAACAATTTTAAGAGAATCGATCAAAAGTTAGGAGTTGATAAGGTAGGCAGATTTTTTTTAAAAAAATATTTTTCATTATTGCTTCAATCCTTAATGTTTGCGACAGCTGGCTTGACAGCATCTCGTTCGTTCTGTAACGCGTTTTCGCACGTTGAACGTGATGTTAATGACATGACACAGTACGTGCTGAGAATAAATAATAATAACACGTTATGGCTTAGTTTGTATTTATAACAACTTATTAGAAACTAATATCTGCTGAGATATGTCTCCATGAATTTTATGCGGTTGTGAGCACAAAATTTATTGTATGTATTAAATTGAAAATATCAACAACCACTCAACCAGCCCTCTTTTTTCACTATTTGTTAAATAATTTTAATCTTAATCTTAATATGTATGGAAGAGTGGGTACGATTGTGCCAAGATACGGTAGTGACATTTACCGTAGTATAATATATACTGATTTTGAGATAGGGTTCAAAAGGCGAAAGGTGAAGTATGTTTGTTCGAACAAGTTTCCTTTGTTGCTCGGAGTCAGCGTCCTACATTATGATCTGTAGACCGCATTGCTTTTAAAGAGTCAAGTTAAACATTAGTAGTTATGTACCAGTAATTAGTTTTTGCTTAGATAATTTAAGCTCAGTCATATTGAGAACTTGTTTTCGCAAGTGTTCGTTGGGTATTTTATTAATTATTTAATTGTTTGAAATTTGATCTCTGCCATCGTTATTTGTTAATAAAAAACCAAATTTCACTATACGTATTATAATTGAATGCTGATCGTCATGTTTCTATAAGTTGTTTTATTTATACCTTCAAAATCTGATCGATCACTATGCGTATTGCCTCACCGCAAAACATAGAAAGAGCTTTTTGTGATCGATGTGATGGGATGATGGGATATTAAATTTAACATCATAATAAATTATTAGATTTTCATACGATATAATTTCTTAATCTTTAACTTCAAAATTGGAAATTTAACGCTACCGCCGCGCATGAAAACACATTATTATATTTGTTGAGATTTGTATGTCGGTAATAAAAAGAAACGATATGGGTGCAATAAAAGCCACTTTGTGTTAAGGCCTAACGGTAATAGCGTGTATTTTGTATGGTTTTCAAAATGGATAACGGTTTATCTTCATTTTTGATTGTTATTTTCTGTAAATTCAATCATCACGATCGATTATAACGCAAAAAATATTATAATTCGGGTTTATATTTACATAACCGATTAGTAATACGCTCAGCATTATGCGTTAGCAGTATGGAAATTTAACAAATTACATATGAATTTGTTGTGTGGACACACAAAGTAATTGCTTTGCAAGAAATGTATATGTTTTCGAGGAAAGATGAACCGATTTAAGAATTCATTATGTTTTTTACTTCCGCGAAATCTCATTATAAAAAGGTTGATGCGTACGTTTTTTATATTTTGCTCTGTTATAGTAGGCACGGTAAGAGCTATCAAAAGTTTGTTCTTAGAAATTGTAACATAATTAATTTATTTGTTAGTACACTGATTAAATACGATATATATATATATATATAATAGATATTAAATTTTAAATTATAACACACTGATGATAAGACAAACCTAGCCTCGAAACGTTTGTGAAAATTATTATTTAATAAATTAGTACAAAAAAGAGTGTTGTTTGTTCATATTTCCAAATTAATATATATATATATATATATATATATATATTTTATATATATATATATATATATATATATATATTCGGCATTTTAAAAATATGAAATTCAGACCGCTGAGCTTTTTACGCATTTTTTCTATTTTTTTTTTCACTTGTGTAATTGTTAAGTAACATACTCATTTATTGGACTATGACTTCCCAATAAATAAAATCATTATAATTTTATAATTTTACTTAACTGATTTCATTTCATTTTTTAGGAATTTAGGAATTACGAACGCATTTCTTTATTTTGATTACATGACTTTGTAAGTTATTCTTTTTTAAATGAAGTTTTATATGTTTTTTTTCAACGTTGCTTAAATTGGTTGAATTATTATGTTTTTAACCTGTACTGTACATTTTGGCAAACCTTACAATTAGAAAAAATTGATGCTTGTGTGTGTGTATGTTGGTGCGGATACCATTTTTTTTGTCGACGATTTCGGGAACACCGATCAACCGATTTGAATAATTCAAAAAACATTCGACTCCTATTGATAGGTAGTCATGCTGATTAGTTTTTGGCTAAAAGTGCAAAAAATGGCAATTTTTTGAGAGAACGGAGCGTCCGATGACGAAATGAAGAATTGATAAAATTTTTAGAAATCCAGCGTCTCTGGAGAAGAAATAGCTAAAAAACGCCATTTGGCGGTCAAAAATGATTATTAGACATATATACATCAAATTATGATATTTTTTTAAAGTAAAATGCATATTATCCAATCTCCAATGTAGAATTCTTACTATACACTGTATTTTTGTTACCATACTATATTTCAAAAAAAAATTAAAAAAAAAAAATATTGCAAATATTTACATGACAGGAACAAATCTCTCGAACTACTAATTCTTATGTAAGACTGTGTTCTCACCAAGCTAATGAAGATGGTTCATGTTTTACATTCGATAACGTCAATATTGAATTAATGGGTGTTATTCAGTTTTATTTGTTTTGTCTCTTCGATCCTTTCACGCTGTTGTGCACTCAGTTAATAATTGAAAACGTGATTAATGAAAGAAAGAGATGTTAAAGCAATCAGCCGAGAATGCGTAACGCGGAAGTGTTTTATTTGTTATTATAACTTAATAATTCCTTGTAATATTAATTATCACACATACTATATAGGGTGTATGCTGTATGAGGCATGAAATATTTACTTAACTGTGAGATTTCTGATATTACTAGATAACATTTTTTAACGACCTACGTAATTTTTTTATGAAAATACCTTTGCTATGAATAATCTCACGACTTTATCGACACAGCCTTTAATGCCTACCAAAATAAAATCTTTGAAGCACTTCTTGTTTCGTTACTGTTTTGGAGCACTCTTTGCATAGCATTTAAGCATAGGGGTTAAAGGTCCCTAGGTAAAAAGGACCACCACCGATATCTCAAAAACAAGTAAAGTTCATTTTTTTACCAACAATATTTGAAAGTAGATGGAAAAAGATGTATAACCAGACATCACCTTGATTCTGCACACACCTTGACGCACATCCAAACCAACTAGCATGCAACTTATACCAGGAAGGCCAGGCGACCAGGCTCAAAAGGAAAATACCTCGAGATTTAATATAGTTTATTTTTATATATGTATATATATATATATATATATATATATATATATTCTCTTTATTTGTCTTTAGTTTTTTCTTTCTTATATATTAACTATAGTAGATACACCACTGGGCGTATCTACTAATTTGTAAACAATCAATTGTAAATACTTGTCAGCATTCTCTGCTAAATATAATTATTTTTATAGATTGCAGAATGAAAATAAAAAAAAAAAATCACCTTGATTCTTACGACGTCGCTATCGAGAGATAAACGTAGGTGTTTGAAAATTTTTAACAAAGGTATTTTTTTCGTTGTTAGTTTTTTCAATTATGAGCACTGTTGTTTACTTTACGAGATCTTAATATAACTTTTTGGTATACGTTATTTCATTGTTTTATAAAATGTATCGTTATTTTTAAGTTAGATGCTACAGTTTTTTTTTCATATAACCTCTATAAAAGCTCTATAAAAGCTATCGAGAGATATACGGCAATGTTTGAAAATCCATAACAATAGTGTATTTTATCGTTGTTAGTTTTTTGGTTCTGAGCACTGTTGTTTAGTTTACGAAATCTCAATATAGCTTTTTGGTATACGTTATTTAATTGCTTTATGAGATGGATTATTATTTTTATGTTAGAGATTCAACAGTCTTTTTTCATATAACCTCTATAAAAGCTTACATGTTACTGGGATAAAAAGGACCAACTGAACATTTACCCTGGCAAAGATATAAGCAATAAAAAATAGTAAATATAAAAGTAAATAAAAATAAAAAAGTAATATTACAAGGGATTTAAATACCTAGTTATTCCAACTATGTTGATAAATATTTCTGAAAATACCAAATCAATAAATTTTCAATTTCTTATCTCCTTTCCTACTCATCAATACCAAATTTTCGTTCTACTACGTTCCATCGTCAATTTTTCTTTTGATACCTAAATTTGTATAATTATATTACTAAATAATTTAGAAAAAAGCATTATCTTAAGAAACATTTAAAAGAATGGATTAAGTATCTTATATAAACATTTTTTTATAAATTAAAAATATATTTGGGATTTTTTTATATCTTTATTTATTCTTTTGTCAATCAAGACTTAAAAATTCTTATAATACAAAATTACTTGCTTAGGTAATAAAGAGAACAATCAAATAAAGTAAACCATATACATTCGGAATTGAGAAGCAAAAATTGTTCACCTGCATTGTTTATCTATAAATTCATGGTCTAAAGTAGTAAGATTACTTTGATTTTAAAGTATGCGGAAGGTAATACTATCCCATTTTTATTTTGTGCCATAAAGCTTGTCTTGTGAGAAGCGCGAAGTGTGACGCTGCGAATTCGTAGGATTTCCATCGACTTATTAATTTATAACGTCTTATCTGGAATTCCTCTTCCCTCACGATGATATAACAATGTCGAGAAGAACGACACCACAATAACAGAGAAAAACAATTTACTACCAGAGTGAAATGAAATGTCTCTTTAAAACAAAATTGTCAACCCTAGCATAAAAGTAAAAGTTTCTGATGAAATTATTTAATATTTTAATAATATAATATTTATACGTTATTTCATGAATATGATATGAAATACATTGCAAGTTGTTTACTTGTAGAATAACTTACTATCCTGGGTGCTTCCGGTTATAGTTAACCAGAAACAACGCTAATTTAATTTGAATACAAATTATACTGAAATATGAAAAAAATATTAAAGCTCGTAAAAATCATAAACTTTATTACTCTATAGTAAATATTTCTGAGAAAATTTTGCAAATAAGGAGACGTCCATTAATCAATCACGTGAGCGATTTCTAAGGATTTTTAGTCACCCTCTCCCTCGTGGTGATACATGGTGATTTTTTAAATAACCCTCCGAACCTCTTGTTGATACATGGTGATATTTTAAATTATCCCCCCTACACCAAACAACATCACGTGTATTTTAGTACCTAGAAAAAAAAGTAAAATTCTTGATTTTTTTTTAAATTGAGGTAAAGAATAAAAACATGTGATATCTTGGTAAATCCTCCTCTCCCAACGTGATTAATAGTGTTAACTGTTAATTTTATTATTAAACCCTGTATTAAAATTCACAAGATAATTATCTAATTATTGACACCATCCTAATTTTTGATATTGTGTGATATCAGAATATGAGTTATGGAGATATGAAATTTTCCAAAGTTTTTTTTTTGATCACTTGTTTGAACTATGTTCTGTGTACTATAACAGCTTCACAAGTGGATGTGATTTTATCAGTAAAAGTACTGTACACACGAGGGCGAGTAAATAAACCACGGAAGTGATTAAATATAAGTCTCGTTGAACGATTACAATCATAATTAAATACTAGAAAGGAAAATAGCAATACATAGTAAAGGCAAGCATAACAAAAAGTGAATAATACCTTTTATTTTTATGGATTATCTATCATCTCTATTGATGAATTTCAATAAAATATGATATAGCAGTTAATGAAAGCAACAATTTATTTAAAATTTAATAAATATCATAAAAATAAGTATTTCCAAATAGAAAAATTGAATATCAAAAATCACAGTCTAATGTATGCCATTTCTGTTAATTAATCCACCATACAGCTATTTTGTCATCACGCGTTAATCTGACAATAAAAACATTTTTTATAAAAATACACATTAGCATAAACATATCATTTTGTAGTAGTTTAATTAATTTATTCCACATCCTAAATTGAGTTCGTCAACTAATTTGATTGCCGGGACCACCTACAGTTTGGCTATCGTGTCTAATAAATGCAAAGATACGACTTATCTTGAAATTTATGCTCTCATTATCAGTCACTTTACGATAGTGTATAAAAACGTGTATACTTGTTAACGATCTGACAATGAAGTGGAAGCAATTTATTGCGATATAATCAAAAGCTATTTACAATTATTATGTTACCACGTTCATTTTATTTTCATCTGATTGTGTTTAGACTAATTAGATTCTTTATGTCAATAATTTATTTTTCCTCTATCGTCAATCCATTATACGATAGTTATATGATAGTAGAATTAAATTGAAATTGAATTAATTATACAGTATCTCTGAATAAATCGTAATTAATCGAAGTTCCAGATAAATATACCAACACATTTATGAATAATCAGTGTTTGCGTAGATTGGAGTTTAGCCATGTGAAATAATCACATAGTTAATTGGCTGTTAGTTATTTCTCAACTAATTAAGTATTTCAGTGATTACGTGATTAGATTTTATTATGAAAGACATAGTTAGGCGGTAGCAAATTTACAGACAGAGATATATTTTAAATGTGTTTTTTTTTTTAACCCCTTAAGGGTCAACAGATCCAATAATTTGTTTTTAATTTTGAAGGAATTTTTTGAAGTAATAGCTATATTTTTACCCAATGCAAAATATAATTTTCACGGGTACATTTACACGGAGATAACACTGCATATAACCTTGATCTGGCATTTTATTAGAAATATGCGTCAGCAATATTTCTCGGACAATAAGACGATTGACTTTTATCAATCGAAGAAGAAAGAGAGTAATTTTCAAATCATCACTCTTAATCTCAATATTTTATTTCGAGAAGGTTGTATTTTTTTAAATTTTGTAGATTTTTTATATCGTTAATATTTATTATGGTCATTATTACTTCATTAAATTTATGCCAATAATATGTACAAATAAGATTCTCTATGATTACTTATTTAAGTATTAAGTATATTTCTTTATTCCATTGAACCCAACAAATATTTAATAATTTGCATAGTTTCTTGATTTCCTCGGAATATTTCAAGTTAACCATTTGCATCAATAACGAGTTACAATGCGTGACCGATCACATACCGATACTTTTGTATAGAGCATTTATTGAATTCTTTGTAGTAGTAAAAGAATAGATAATAATTGTTATTTTCTTCTCAATGGAGCGTAAAGTGTGCGATTCGTGTAATTTGCCAATTTATGTGCAAAATACATTGTATATCTGATGTTACATTGATATGTTCTAAGGTAAAGCAGTATATTATTTACTAGATAGCAATAATGTTTTTATAACGGCAATTATTTGATTGTTTAAGGCTGGAAAACTTAGAATTATTTTTATGTTTCATTCGAACTTAATTGATTAGGATTTTCATTTACTAAATCACACGCAACATATTATATTCTTTATTTATTTGTTACCAAATAAAAAAGTAGCAGGAGCTATTTATCATGTTTTACGCTAATATTTCAATATACATTTTTCTTTATAGATATGGTCAAGGCAAAAGATTAACTAGTTGGTGTTGGTATTTTGCCTTGAGGCAAGTTACATGAACTTTCCGATATGTGTAATAATCGACTTAATTAATAAAAAATAATTAATTTATGAGTGATTAAAAGTATTACGAGTGGGTTTATTATACATAATTGAAAACGAATAAACACGTTAACTCGAGTATTTTCTAAAAGCAAATGTTCACAAATCAATAATTTTTTATAATTGATCCAGTTTTCGTAGGACTTTAATGGTTTAGTATGTTCATCAAGACCAAGTACTCTATCGTTATAACACGTAAATCGTCTAATTTTAATTTTAACAAAACGTCAAAAAACTACTCATTTTCTCAAACTTTGATGAATTTTTAAAATTAAACTACTTGTCGTAAGACCGTATTATTTCAGTAAGCTCTATAAGACCATGATACATAGCGCCAAAAAAGTTTCATAACATTAGGCTTAAATTTAAACTGGGATAAATTAGAATGGTAATTTCTTACTGGTTCTAAACAATATGATTACCACAAATATTTTTATTTAAAATATGAAATCGAATAGCTTTTTCAAAACTAATGAAATTGTGCAAAAACCATGTATTTTTGTTTACGAACGAGTTGAATCGAAACGTTGTTCAGCATAATAGATGTATTCGATTTTTAGAGAATCTATGAACAAAGAAATATTCTTCATAATAACTTTGTGATTTGGTAGTAGTTAAGATTGCAACGGAATTCTAATAATTGTTTGGTTTTGATTTAAAAAGAAAACAGTTTATGAATGCGATTTTATTATGATTTGTATGACTGGAGAGGTTTGTTGCTGCTGTCTATCTACTGTCTCCATTTTTACCCTAAGAATCTGCAATTCGTAAATTATGGGTGAGGGTGGTGTAATCTGGGGTTGACAACCTTATTTCAACAATATTCATTGTCTCTGCAGTGTTTTGAAAAACACATTGACTTTATGTGGAGATGAAAATATTGCATTCCTTGATAATATTCTCATGACGTCAACACAAATCATTGAAGTTCCGTTCATGAGTTTTTAACCATCAACGCAGTAACTTTCTCCCTGGAGCTTATGATTTCTTGTGCCGTTTGTCTATTCCTCCTCTATCCTGTTTATTACTCTTTCGTACAAATTACAGTATTAAGTAACACGTTGGTCTTGCGAGAAACAGTGGTTAATGCTCGTCTCTTTTTGTTGCTCCGATTCTAGGAGTCGTCACTGATTACTGTTGTGGGCATCATCGATTTCAATCGCGTTCAATCTTCTTTCCCGCCGCTCTGTTAGGCGGCCCTTGTTATGAATCACCCTGTTTTGTGGTACTCTTAAAGGATTTTGATTTATACTACAATGTTTTTTAAACAAATTTTAAATAATTATATTTTTACATAGTTTTTTCAATTCCGTTTATTTGCCTATCGATAACATGTTTTAATTATTATCTTAGCATTTTTCTTTTTCATTGTCAATTTTTTTTTCATTCATCGATATTCATTATTTGGTATATATTCATTTGTTTTTCATAACTAAAACTTGTGGTGCATGTCCTAAGGCGTCGTGTCCTAAGGCAATTTGCTGGAACTCTCGTACCGTAATTTAGAAATTTTATAAAAGCTTTTAATTTAATTTAATTTAATTTTAAATATTGAGAACATAGATTTTTTGAAACTTTTAATTTTTTTTAAAAATTTTGAAACCCATCCAATTTGGTTGATCCATAGGGTAGGGCGGGGCTAGTTGAGCAAATTTTTACTTAAACGGATGTAGCTCCTCAATGAAAAGTCTCAATAATTGCTATATATACGGCTTAATGGATTTGTTGTTTATCGCTTAACGAAAGTGTTATTACTACTTTTTGGTAATAAGTAAAATTTAAAAGCTACAGCTGTTTAAATGCAAAAAGTCAAGTATGCTCAATGTACCCCATAAGTGGGGCAAGTTGAGCACTAAGAAAATATAATGAAATCATAGGTTCAATGTCGATTAGTGATGAAATAAAATAAGTTTTTTAATAAGCAGTTCTATATTTATAGCCTTTATTGACAGAGAAAACAAAACTAAAGTAATTTTCTTTGAATAATTAACCAAAAGTAGAATCAACAAAACAATATCGTATCTTAGGAATTATTTTACCATTATATTCAGTATTTTTGTTTAAAATCATTATTTCTTTATATTATTACTTATATAGGGTAGGGCGGGGCTAGTTGAGCAAATTTTTACTTAAACGGATGTAGCTCCTCAATGAAAAGTCTCAATAAATTGCTATACGGCCTAATGGATTTGTTGTTTATTGCTTAACAAAAGTGTTAATACTATTTTTTGGTAATAAGTAAAATTTAAAAGCTACAGCTGCTTAAATGCAAAAAGTCAAGAATGCTCAGTGTACCCCATAGGCGGGGCAAGTTGAGCACTAAGAAAGTATAATGAATTATAGGTTCAATGTCGATTAATGATGAAATAAAATAAGTTTTTAATGATCAGTTCTATATTTATAGTCTTTATTGGCAGAGAAAACAAAACTTATAGTAATTTTCTTTGAATAATTAACCAAAAGTAGAATCAACAAAAAACAATATCGTATCTTAGGAATTATTTTACCATTACATTCAGTATTTTTGTTTAAAATCATTATTTCTTTATATTATTACTCATATACTTAGCTTAAATCTTAAAAATAATAATTAATTTCTGGAAGTTAATGGTAATTGTCTTAGCGACAGAACAAGTTTAGTAACTATGCTCAACTAACCCCAACTCGGAACTTCCAAATAAAGTGAGTTTATAAAAAACCGTGAGAATTATACCCAGAATATCTGTGCATATTAAAAGTACTATAATTATATGGAAGAATAACATTTACCTGATTAAAAATAAATAACATTTTACTAAACCAGACGAAAACTCGTGATGAATTACTTTTTTACACATTATTAGTACTTTAACATTATTTATCTTGGTTCGGAACCCAAAAAAGGTAAAGAAAAATATACTTATTATTAAGATCTCTATAAAATATCTGATAATTTTATGTACATAGCATGCTCCGTTCTCTCAAAAACTCATTCATTTGAGCCCTTGGGAGCACGGAAATTCGAAAATGACCATATTAAGGAACCCCCTAATATATATATATATATTTACATATTGTTTTATGATTATCTTTGTGAGTTATTGCAGCTTTTAGTGTTGGCTATAAACTAGTCAAGATGAAGGTTAAAACTTTATAGAGACAACAAGGAATAGGAGTAATATTTTAGGAAAAATATTAAGATTTTCATACTTCAAATACTGCTATTACACATGTGAATAACTAATACATATACACTACAAATATTCAGACAGAAATGCATATAGAAACTTCAGTTTTTGTACATGCGTGTTACAAAGCTATTAATACAAAAATCTTCGATGTAGGCCTCAATAAGAGATTATGTAAATTGCTATAAAAAGATAAATCGGCAAATTGATAACAAGGAGCTAAATTCGCCTCGCGTATAGCACGAGCATGTTCCAATCGAACCGTTATAAATATAATTGCGCTAAACTCCACAAAAGCACTTAATGGCGTTTACGTAATGTCTTGCACCTTATCGTCCGTGGCCGCGCCGGGGCGGCTTAACACCCAATCGATGCTTTTCTTTGACGCTTTTTGCAATCTCCCGGTCTACTATTTCATATCGCGAGCGCGCGCTCCCCGTAATTCTTTTGCCTTCGTGTAGCATATTTTTTGTACATCATCATCATCCTATGTTCCTTGCCGAGTGCCGCGTATCGGGCCGCGATTCTAGCGGAATCATACCCTAGGATTCTGGCGAGATGATTGTTAGATCATTTAGTGCTTTTCGACATGACATTCATCGTTTTTCCATAGAGTTATATTGTAACGGTCGAACAATGTATTTTACGACTTGCCAACGCTCACTTCCCAATATGATCGAAATGCACGATAACAGAGTCACAGCGTCTTCACAATCGGATTGTAGGTTACTTCACACAAATTCGATATTAACTAGTGGGGTGGGTGGCATCGTGCCTTAAGGCAAATTGCTGGAACTTCCGTACCGTAACGAAATGTTCGAGGAATATTGAATGTTTTCAAATAGATTATTATAAATATTGTAACATTGTCTAATATTTATAAGAATTATATAAACTGAATTGCAGAGTTGAAATTATTTGTTTAAAGTATATTAGAACTATAGTCAGAATTAAAAATAAAATCTGAATTATTATTATCGATATAAAAAAAATTAAAAAAAAAAAAGAAAAAAATGGAACAAAATTTTTTTTCCAAAATCAATTATTTTGTTAAGACAAGCAGAAAGTTCTTTGAATCAATTGAATCTGACGCTTAGTTCTTTCAAAAACTGCCATTTTTTGTACATTTTGCTCTGTATCTCTGAAATGTCTGGGCCTACCTTTGCGAAAAACTAATAACCCCTTCTCCCAATCATTACTAATTGAATGTTTTTAGATCATTCAAATCGATGCTCCGTTCTCTCTCTCAAAAACTCGATTTCTATTTTCTGCACTCTTTGCTCGTTATCTCCGTACCTGCTGAACCTGCCTCTACCAAAAACTAATCAGCACATCTCCTTATCAATAGGAATCGAATGTTTTTAAACCATTCAAATCGGTTGATCCGTACGCCCGAAAACGTGGGCGAAAATTTATATCCATACATACATACACACACACACACATCCATTTTTTCTGAAGTATGCCAAAATTTTCAGAAACCTTCAAACGTCGAGAAATGTAAAAATTTTCAATTCCGATTTTCGGCTCATTACAATAACTTACCCTACGGAAGTTAAAAAGGAGTCATATTGTATCATCCATGAACGCACTAAAATATTACTGCTAAATATATCATTATTGCGTCATGATATTCTCACATAATTCCCCTCTTACAACAAATTTGTATGTTTTCTTCATATTTTATTTTTGGGGAATGTTGCATTATGAGATAAAGTGTGAAAGTGCTTTGCGACTTCTAGTGAAACAGCATAATGAAATGAAAACTTGGTCTGACCTTCCTGCTAATGATATTGTACGTACTTGTATAGTAATGTAAGTCGGTGTCATATACATATATCTGTTCACCCAAAACATAAACTACTGAACATGATACGAGGAAAACACATCATGTGCTTTCAACCTGTAGGCACTTCGAAATGTTCACTGCAATTCCTGGAGTTAAGAACTTTATGAGTACTGGAACTTGTGTTGTTTAAACATAACAGATTTGTAGTGTTCACGGTTAAAGTTTAATGGTCGCAGTGACTAAGGTGAGACCTAAAATGATACGGTAATTTAAATGCTTTCACTGACTATTATCTAAATTTTTCTCATTTTTTTTTGAGAATGTCACAAATTCTAGCTTTAATTACGCGTTTAATTATCAAAGAATAAGAGAATGTAGAAGGAAACTGTTATTTATTTAACGTAAGTCTAATTATAAATCCTTCACATATTAGGGTAATATGAAGATCTGGAGGAGCTAGTTTTAACAGTTTTTTTTTAAATCAATGTGGTTGAGATCCACTGATTATATGTATACGAAATAAAGATGCATAGGTGCCGTAGTTATTCTTCTACCGAATTACAAATTTTGTACATTATTTCAAAATTAATCATTTTTTAGAAAAAGTGCGGTATTACAACTTACATCATGTTTGGGGCTAGTTGTATCGTCTGCCAAGTCAAGTGGTAACGACAACAAACCTCTGATAATTTATTCTTTACTTACTTTTAAGAAAATTGGCTTGTTTCCAAGTAATTCTTTTCATGAAAACTGGAAAACTATAATTAATACAATAAATATATAATGTCTATTATAATACATTTAAAAAGAAATCAACGTAAACTACAATTATTAATATAATGCAAATAAAAGATATAGAGTTTTCTGTAGCACAATTTACATGCGCCCACACCTTACAAATTATACATTCCGTTCAATCATCTCGACTCGAATCTATACATAATTTTTTATGGTACAACTACGCCCCAAGCTTTTGTTTCAACTAACTCCTGGTGTGATTTGCTTACATTAATCAAATAACTATTTATTCAATTTAGCAAAAAATTGTTACATATCATCGAAGATTGATAAATTTGAAACGAGATAAGATATATAAAATTTAAAATTAGCCGATCATATAACGCAAACAAAATTTTATGATAAATTAATTTTGAATTACCTATCAAATATGACGGACCTGCACACCTCTGTTTATGGCGTTGGACTGTGGGCCAGTAGCTATGATAATGTTATGCAAGATGGTTGAACATGTCCAATGGAGATAAAAAAAATATTTTAATATCGTTAAAGGTTTCACTGAAAATGCCTGTTACTAGTTACACCAGTTACTTATAGCCCATAGGTCCCATACTCAATATTATAAGTTCACCTTATATTTTGATCGAATTTACTATATTTTATTTTTTCATTGTGATCAGATATTTATATACATATATTAACATTTGTTTTGAAATTACACATTACACAAAGGTCATTAAAGGTTAAGACATTTTACTTGGCTTTGTCATAATTATACTTAATTCCACAGCCATACTAATCAGATTGAAAATAATTGAATGAGAACGTCTTGATATTGCATAACCAAAATAAATCTGTCAAAAAATAACCGTTAGTAGTTTTAACATGTTCTTCATAAAATGTCGTTGGGCATTTGACTATATGATAATTGTTCGCGGTTGTTAAGTAATAATTATTCCCGCAGCTATGTTTCTAAGTTCATACTGCTCATAATGATGTGACATTAATTTCACTTCTTTCACATGCTGATTTATGGTCTGATATCAGACGTCCTCTTCTAGTCTGCTCGTATGTTAGCATCTCGGATATTAATAAATAACAGAAGCATCGAGTCTCTACATTATGTGAAGCCCACGAGTCCGTTAATTTCGCAACACTTGATAATCTCTCCCCGCGTTCACTATTTGTATAGTGGGAACGGCATTGTTTATGCCGTAATGAACGTGTACTTGCAATTAACACAAACTGTCTGACTACGTACACGTTCTTGTATGTGCTTTATTATAGCTTATAATTCTACTGAGCTTCCTAATTCCTAACCGATTAGATGCGTTTTATGTGAAGATTATAAAAAGGTTTTCAATTATTCTCGAAAAAATTAGTTTTTTATGTTGTTGAAATATACTCAAGTGCGATTTTATAATTGAAAACATAGCTTTAAAAATATCACGTGAAAAACATATATTTGTTATATTGATATGATTTTTGGGCATGATCTCATTCTTAAAGCAAATATGAAGTAATTGTTACTACCAATATAAAAATAATCCATAAACGAATAAATATAATTAAATTTCTATATTGTGAGTTATTGTAATCGTCCAAAAATCGAAAATGAAAATTTCCACTTGAAAGTAAACATTTTGGCATACTTTAGATAAAATGGATGTGTATGTATGTATTTATTTATGGAGTCAATTTTTCGTCTAAGGTTTTGGGCGCACGGATCAACCGATTTGTCTGATCCAAAATTTGATTTCCATTGATAGGAAAACGTGCTGATTAGTTTTTGGCAAAGGCTAGTGTAGCCGTTTCGTAGATACGGTGCAAAAAATGCAGAAAATGGAAATTCGGTTTTCGCGTCAACGGATCATACGATTTGAATGATTCAAAAAACATTCACTTTGTGCTGACGAGGAGATGTGTTTGAATAGTTTTTTGCAAAAGTAGTTGCACCCGTTTTGGAGTTACGGAGCAAAAAACAAAAAGCAAAAAATTTAATTTATTAAGAGAACGGATCATCTAATTAGAGTTATTCTAAAAACATGATTGTGTTGACAGTGATCGTGAAGAAATGATTAGCTTTTGGGAAAGACATTTTTTTTGAAAATTAAAATTTTTTTTTTTTGCAATTTTCAAAAAATATTTTAATTAAAATATCCTTGATTATTCAATATGAATCAAGATTTCTTGATTATTTCAATATGGTACTGGAAATTCCAGCAATTTGCCACAAGACACGATGCCATGCACGACTAGTTTTTTTTTGTATAATTTATATATTTTTTATTTCATAGAAAATGTTGGAGAATTATTTTGTGACCTTTATATTAAATATACACCAGGCGTGTTAGGCAAAAATATTTGAGTTGATTGCTACGTCTGAAAACATACAATGAGATTTTCAGTTTTAACTTTTTGCCTATTTCGGTCTTAAAGTTAAAATTTTGTCCGTTATTTGTTGAATATATCATATTTCCAAATGAGCTCAAAGATTAATTTTGATCAATGAGTTTCAATAATTGCGTTATCCATCAGTGTAAAGTTAAGAAGCTAACAGAATCCACGCAATATATTTATTATTAAATAACTTGCACTGAGTTTATATCGTCATAAACGGTTTATTGAAGCTTACTGTATAATTATATATCATATTTTTAACCATATAGTTACTAACTGTATGAGCACTTGTATCTATAATAAGCAGCATTGTATATTTGTATCTTGATTAGGAAATAACTTTGAGTCTGAACAAGGTTTCTTGGGACTTTTGCAGTCATGTCGTTCTTCCAACATGTATTGGTCGAGAAATTAAAACTTGACAACGATCTTGAATGTGAATTATAGTGTTAAAATGAAAACTGCCATAAAAATATTTGTGCTGTATATAATGCACAAAGTTACTTCTGTTGTTTATGTAACTTCTGTTGTTTGGTTTAAAATTATATGCAGAGTTCAATTATTCTGATTATTAATTACAATGTAGTTCTTATTTATAGAGTAACTATTTGATCAGAAAATGTGCTTTTTGGAAATTTTAATTTATGTCTTCCTTGTAACACTTGGTATTGGTTTTATTTTCTATCACACGAACTTTACATATAAAAGTGACCAAAAAGACAAATAAAATGTCTATGCTTATTATTTGGAGATATGCACTCCACTTCTTATGGGCTGTTAATTGTCACATTTTAAAAAATACGGATCATATATACTTCGATGTACATAAACGTTATTTCAATATGATAGTACGCGTGAAAATTTATTAATAATTTTAATCTGTTGGAACAATTCGCTTTTTCCATCGACCGCGATAAAAGCAGTCTTTCGAAAAAACGTACTTTATTGTGCGCGCATGCAGTAAAAAGTTTCATCATGCATTTGCGCAAGAAATGCGCATATTTTATAGTGTAATAACTGCGAGAGTCAGTTCGTTACATAGAAACATCGAGAAATTATTTCATATATTACAATTAATTGATGTGATAGCGTGACGCCCTGGCGTCAGCGATGTACAAGCATAACGAAGCGTTTGCCCTCTTTGCTTTATGGTTTCTTGATGTGAACACTATAGACGACCTAAACTGGATAAGCTGAATCGAATATTTTGCTACAAAGCATTTGAACATCGAACAACGTTTTTTCGATCACAGCTTTTTGAAATCATATAATTTTTATAGATACTCCTAATTACATTTAAAATCCACTGCGGTTACTCTACCGAGTTGTTCGTAGCAAATACAAGGCTTTCAGTTCAAACGCTCTCATTTATTGGCTTATCGGACGTAATTCAAAATTAGCTCTCGAAAACAACAATCTTGGTTCATATATAAAACGGTAATTCCCCTCTGGTCGTACGGTATAGAGCTTTGGGGCTGCTCTACGCAAATATTGTGGCATTGGTACATCGGACCTAATCAAAACTACTTAGAATGATGACCAGGTGCACCCTGGTACGTGAGCAATGAAACTCTGCAGGATGATCTGAATGTGCTATATATTAAAGACTTTATAATAACAAGATACACTAATCATCATCACAGATTAGAAAATCACCCAAATTTGCTCGTTGCTGTTGCTTGCTGCTTCACCATTAAGGAGACTTAAAAATTTAAGGCTTACTAACTTGATGCAATGAATTGTATCCAACAGTAATTACCTACTGAAGTAACTACTATCTATAATCATATTCAATGTAAACCAAATAACTGATTGTTAATAATAAAGGAAATAAATAAAAATTCGCGCTACGTACAACCTCATATTAAACATTAGTAAGATCTGTTTTTTACTTGAAAATATAGACCTAAAATGTTTATTAAAAGTATGTAAAAATTTCATCACAAAGAGAAAGAACAACCATTGGGATGTCTTTGAATAAAAGTAAATAGTAGAAAAACATTATTACAGCTTATAAAAGAACACAGAATAAGTCTGATTGATGTTGAAATGATATTAAAAAAATATTGAAGCAAATTACAGAAAAAAACTGTTACAATTATATCTGTTTATATAGGTGTATTGAGAATATAATATTTAAATAAAGATAGTACGCTTTAAAAACTTTATTGAACATATTCTGTTTTTTTTTTCTAAATTCTAACTTTTCAAACTACATATTTTTTACCTGGAGTATGGAAAATATCAGGCAGATCATGTTGCTCCAGCATTATAATCTGAAAGTCAAAGTTTGGGATCCTATCTCATTAGTTTTAAAGTTTATGAATACCGTATAGTTGATGAGTGCGTTGGGAAAGTCACTTGGAATTTTGTCACGTTGTCTTTCTTAAATCGAACAGGATATCTCATTATCTCAGCTTACGGTTTTGCTTTCGAGCTTAGCATCCTCTTATTATTATCATCATTATTAACATCACTGGCCTAGACTTATCGATAAGGCTGTTGCATGATAATTATACAAAAAACACAGATGTATTATAATTTAATCTTAATTTATACATCGAATCGTAAATTTATATGTTTGTTTTATTACAACAGAAACATAACTCTTTGTGAACTTTAATAAGATCAAACCATGAATGCATTATCATTATTGCTCTCGGGGTTGGGATGTTTGTTTATGCTGAGATTATTTTAGCCCCGCGGACAGGATCTCGCATACGGTAATCGCTCTGAGGCACAGTACATCGATATCACTAGGAAATGAATCCGTTCGAAACTCGGTTCGTGTTACTGAACCACGCAATAAATCGCTGGCAAATGAATCAGAACTATTCTCTATGCGAATTATTGCAGTATGCTTTCTGATAACGTCAAACGCTATCCGATTTGTGATTGCGATATATGAATGTTATTTATGTTCCATACGCCGCGCCGTGCCGTTTGCAATTTAAAACACGTCTTACTCTAATGCAGCGATCGCAACCGAAAAGCGTCGGCGTTGTCAATAAATATGTTATCGAGGTATCGGAAGCAGAGTCTGCTACCGAATACACAGCATACTAATTACTATAATAGATACTAATGGGCCAATTCTCGGATAAAATGCCAGTCTGATGATGTATTGAGAAGTAGCATCAATTGGTAGTCCCGAAACTGTCA
>NW_020537312.1:0-12325 GCF_003426905.1 Ctenocephalides felis | reverse complement strand
ATCAATCACGTGTATTGTGCAAATTTTTATTCAATTTCAACAGCAGGCAATTTTTTTCTTGTTACATAAAATGAAACCATCTGGTGGTGAAACGGAGTTCGCCTGGTTTGCTAGTTTATTATAAAAATATTCTAATATCCTAAATTTGATAATGGTTTGTTGCTTTTTAAAATTGTAATCTAAATAGGCAATAGACAAAAATTTACACGCATGACGAGTTTACTCGCCATATCGCAACGATCTGCCACTCTACCTGACGACGACGACAATACTCGTCAATCACAGTTAACTGTTTGACTCCGCACCGAATTCAAGTGACGTCCTTGATTTCTTCCAAGTTAAGAAACAATGTCCGAGAATTACAATGCCAAATAAATAATAATTCTTATTCTTAACTTTTATTTTCCTGCCAGCCGGAGCGCAGCATCCGCAGTCGCGTCATCCCGTAGCTCGGCCCGCGGTGAGACTAATAACATCCGAACCGCCTCATAACTCACGCGGTACGTACGTGTCCCGTGTCCGTAATCGATGTGTGAGTTCATTCCCGGAGAATCCATTTCTCTTCGACAGACGGCGGCGGTTGGTAGGCAATAGTCTTCTATAGTCTGTCCTAATGTCTATCGCGGGTCCGGACGTCAAAACGATCATATATTAAGACTACGACATGTATGCGAAATAATTTATCTGGATATATTTTAAAGTTATGAAGCATCATTGCTTTGTGCAATGAATAATTAAAGCTGCTATATTTATCGCTAGTACATGATATGTTTGAAAAATGTGAACTGATTTTGCTAATTAAATTCCTGTAGGGTAAGTTATGTAATCGTCCAAAAATCGATAATGAAAATTTTTGCATATATTCACGTTTTAGAGGTTTTTGAACATTTTGGCATACCTTAGAAAAAATGGATGTATGTGTGTGTATGTTTTGTGAGGATACAATTTTTTTGTACACGATTTTGGGTGCACGGTTCAACTATGTTGAAATGATAAAAAACATTCGATTCCTACTGAAGGCGAGATGTGCTGATTAGTTTTTGGTAGAGACCATTCTGGAGATACTGAGCAAAGAGTGCAGAAAACATAAATTAAGTTTTTGAGCCAATTTGACACCAGCCGATTTGAATGATTCAGGAAACATTCAATTCATAATAATGGATGAATAGTTTTTTGCAAAGACAGGTCCAGCCGTTTCTAAGACACGGAACTAAATGTGCAAGAAATGGCAGTTTTTGAGAGCACGAACCATCCGATTTGAATAATTCAAAAAAATCTTCTGCTCCTATTGACGAATGGATGGTTTTTGAGGAGCACAAAAAATTTCTTTTATTTCAATTTTTTATAATTTCTCAAGAATATATGTTTTTTTGAATACCGAAAATAATTCGGATTTTTATTTTAATTTTAGCCAAAAAGGCTTACTTAAATACATGGAATATCACTTATATATTATAATAATGTATTTGAAAACATTTAATATTTTTCAAAAATATTAAAATTTCTCAAAAATCTAATTTTTTCAAAGTTTTGCAAAGTTTTTTTTAATAATTTAGATTTCGGTACGAGAAGTTCCAGCGAATTGCCTTAAGACACGATGCCATACACCACTAGTTTACTAATAAGTTTAGTTTTATTTTTGTATTGAAATGCCAAATTTAATATTTCGTTTTATTACTCCGGGTTTATCATCAGGAGAATAGCCTTCAGGAGACTACTGTTACCGGGAAATTACTCAGGGAGTTTTGAAAATTAGTAGTCTTGTAGATTTCGATATGCTCTTTTATGATTTTCAACTTTGCCACCTCGAATTTTTGCCGCTGGCGCCGTCGTATTGGGGAAATAACTTCAAAAAAGTTTTTCAAAAATATCTCCTTTCCGACTTATTTGACGATAAAAGTGTTTAAATACTAATTAAACTCGCATTGGAAATGATGCACTTAATTTCTTAAAAATTCGTCCTTAAAGGTTAAATTAATCAATTTTGCAAAATAAACCATTCTTTCTTTTCTTTCTTGTGATTGAGGAATTGATTGATTATATGGTTCGATTCTAACTTGTGTCGTCAGAATGGACACTCTGTTCGATGAGGGTACCACAGTTAACTGGTAAATCACAATTGCGATATAGATGATCTTTTACAAGTGTTTGTTAAATGGAGGCTTATATTTTATTATTGAATTAAATGAGTCGTTTAGGACTGCATATTTTATATATATATATATATATATATATATATATATTATTATTGGCATTTAGCCACCTACTACATTACATTATATTTTATACAATAATTAAATAAATATACTTGAAAACTAATGTTGCATTCATTCACGAAATCACATAGCAACCTATTACATTTTATGTTCTGTAATACAGTATATAAATTAAAAGGTTTACCACACTGATTTAACTTATATAACTTGTCAAACATATCTTTGCTCTATATATCTACTGCACTCCATTACGATAGGACTGCATATATATATGATTTTTTCACTAGGCCACTATATCTTTGTTACCATGAGTGGATGGAGTCAAATAACAAATATATAAGAATAAATAAAATTTTCCACCTCATCTTAACCCATTCGACTGTGTATAGTAGATCTATGAGTGGTTACAATAACAGCCATCTATATCTGCGCATCGCTGCTTCTGCCAGCTTCGTCTATTGCTCCATACAGTGTTATTATAATATAAATCATTGCCTCCGATACGATTAAACAACCTGAAAAATGTTAATGGTTTGTCAGGTGCTTCAACGACAGGCATTCCGCTGTTTTCAGTATCGTATGCCGAGGTGTACGCTTAATAGAAATGATTGTTCCGTGCCGGACCGACCGGTTACGCGCTAATTACACGCGTTCGCGTTGTATGTGCGATCACGCAGCGCGACTAGCGTGCATCGGTCCCATCATCTTTGCCAGCCTTTTGCCTTTATATTATATTATTTCTACCGTTTGCCAGCTCCTCCGACACATTGCACGTTTTCCCATTATCACAGTTCTTTGCTCGGACAACAGCAACAGGACCAGTGGAAAATGACCTAGGCGGACGACCATACGATACATCTACCTACCTACCTACTACCAAAACTATAACTTCTTGAGCTTATAATTTTACGTTACGATATAATTTTCTAGTTTCGATAACTGTTAAACATTTGTAATTATAAATAATGTTTGAACTTACGAATATCAAACATGGTCAAACTTAATACACCTTGCTTGTAAGCACTATTCAATTGTTACTTAATAAGACAATTTACTTTTTTTTCTTTGTTTTTTTTTATCTTCTCTTAGGGTAAGTTATAGTAAACGCAAAAACTCGAAAATAAAATTTTATATAAATCTTTACGTTTTAAAAGTTTCTGAACATTTTGGCATACACCTTATATTGTTAGGAAAAATGGATGTGTGTGTGTGTGTGTGTGTGTGTTTGGATACAAATTTTTGTCGAACATTTTAGGAACACTGTTTAACCAATTCCTATTGATAAGAAGACATACTGATTAGTTTTCGACCAAGGCAGGTTTAACCTGCCAGTTTCGAAGAAACGGGGCAAAAAGTGCTAAAAATGGTAATTCAGTATTTGAGAGAACGGCGCGTCTGATTTTAATAATTCAAAGAACATTTTCACTTGTATTGACAAAATAAAGAACTGATCAAATTTTTGGAGATCGAGTAAAAAAAAAGTTAAAGAAAATGTTATTTTCCGGTCAAAAATGATTATCTACATTATATATAAAAATAAGTCGGGTTTTCCTTCCTGACGATATAACTCCAGAACGCACGAACCGATTTCGACAATTTTGCATTTGTTGGAAAGGTCTCGGACTCCGCAAGGTTTGTAGCTAAGAAAATTAGTTGTGCATGGATGCAAATTGCTGGATCTTCACGCACCGTAATTAAAAATTCGAGTAATGACATAAGTGAGAATTATCAGAATTATGCTTGGTTAAGTCAACGAGCATTCTTGCCGCAAAGAATAATTATGTACACATGTAATTATGTACACAATTGCTGGCGATTTGGTGACATACCAATGATTCCGACTGATCTTCCGTTTGATTTTAAACGATTGCAATTTCCAGTTCGCCTTGCGTTCGCAATGACAATTAACAAGTCACAAGACCAATAGAAAATCATTGTTTTTCACATGGGCAGTTATACGTTGCCTGTTCACGAGTTGGGAAACCATCCGCTTTGTTTGTGTTAACGTCAGACCAAAAAACAAAAAATGTGATTTACTAAAGAGTTCTTCAATGAAACGGATAATTTGCGGATTCACTTTCATTTACTTAGAGAAGTTCAACTAAAAAACACTTTATTTTTGTAATCGAAATAAATTCAGTACTGTTGTGTAATAAAATGAAAATTTTCCTTTTCAAATATAAAACAAACAAAAAATTTCTTCATCTTTCTCACGAAACCATCTGGTGGCGAAACGGAGTTCGTCGGGTTTGCTAGTTAGATATATGCACATCAAATTATCATCTATTTCATAGAGGTTTTATTTATTTATTTATTTATTTATTTATTTAAATATATAGCCCACAGATTTCTCCAAGAGGACTCAAAAATACAATTATTTTACGTAATGAATAACAATTGAAATATATATAAAATTACAATATATAGTTAGTAACATAAAATGCTAAGAAAAAATTACATATAATGCAGAATGTAACAATAATATTTATAAACAGAATAAGAAAATAATGAGATATTTGAAAGAAAATAAAAAGATTAACTTGTGCAGATGGAGATTATTTGATTAGGTGAAGTGTTGTGAATGTCTATTTCATTATTAATTAAGTTAAAGTTAGAGGACATAAGTAAAATTGGCGAATTTAAGAGAGAATTACATTTAGGGGTAGGATAATTGAAAAAGAATTGTGAACGCGAAGATAGCCTTGGAACATTAAAGGATAGTTGATTGAGAATAAGAGGACAGTCTATAGAATTATTGCAAAGCTTAAATAAGAACATAATTGTACAGATAAATCGATGTGAGGCAAGGGAAGGAATACCAAATTCTTTTAGTAAGTGTTGTGGTCAAAGCCACGTTCAGGGTAAATTTTATATGTTTTATAATAAAGGTATTTCAGAAATTTCGCTGAACCTTCTCTATCGCATCAGAGTTGTTGTTATGATGAGGATACCAAATAATCGAACCGTATTCTAATTTTGAACGTACAATAGAATAGTTAGTAATAATAATAAGTAAAAATTTTGATTACATTTCCATGGGTTCCGTACCAATATTTATCCCTTAGACTAAGACACAGCGCATACGCGCTTCAATATTTCTTCTAAATAACCACGCAGCACAATCGCTTTAAAAAGTTCAAAATGATTACAAAATTCCAAGAAAAGTTATAAGTTTTTTCAAAAATTTTAAATTTTGGTCCGGGTAGTACCAGCAATTTGCCTTAAGACACTATGCCATGCACCACTAGTTGTACTAAAGCCCTTTGTTTCGTATATCACGGATTTGGATAACACAGTATTTTTTATGGAACGTATCTATTATGCTATACGGGGGTTACCTGAATTTATTACTAATATGATGTACAGTAGCTTCCATTATTCTAACTTACTTCACTAGAACGTGCCAATAAATGTCATATATCCGCGAAACATATAGTATATCGAATGGTTGTGCAAGAAGAAATCTAACAAGACCAAAAAGCTTCACGACAGACTAGCATGCGATGCACGCGGTTAATTTTTCACCTTGGCCATTTTACGATCTATGTCAACATTGTTTCATATTTGAACAAAGTAAGTAGATCTATGCGAGTAACCCATGCAAATGACCGCGTACTCTTGCTGGCGCCATCACCAGAACGCCCCGGCCGATCTTCTTTCTTACTTTTCCGTCGTTAATTTCTATCGGTGCTGTTTAACAATTTCATTTTATTGCAAAACAAATTGGATGAGTTAATCGAATATATTAGCATTTAACGAGCGCACTGAATGAAACTTAAATGAACTTGAACAAATGTATAAATTAAAATAGTGCTTAATTAATTTTATTTAAATCGCTTGCTAACAAAAAGTGCAATTCAATAAAATGATACTTTTGTACCCTTTATATATTATTACACTTTATTTTTTGAAAACTTTGATAAGTTTTGAATTTTCAGAAAAAAATTACCCTTTTTACATTTTGAAATTTTCGAACTTTTTTTTAAAGCAATGGCGCTGCATTAACTGGGTAGAGACAAAATATCGAAGAGCGTAAGCGGTTAAACTTTGCTACGGAACTTATAGAACTGTAAACAAAATTTGTTCTTATTATTAAAATCTCTATAAAATATCTGATAATTTGATGTGCATATGTCTAATGATCATTTTTGATCGCCAAATGGCATTTTATGTACTTTTTTATTGAGAGTCCACAACCGCTGGACCAGCCTTTCCAAAAAATTAATCAGTATGAATCGTTTTATGAATCGTTCAAATCGGACGCTTCGTTCTCTCAAAAACAAAATTACCTTTTTTGGCACATTTTGCTCCGTATCTTCAAAACGGCTGGATCTGCCTTTGCCAAAAACTAATCAGCACGTATCCTTATCAATGGGAATCAATTGTTTTTTTTTTTAAATTATCGAAATGGAATGATCCGTGTCGACGAAAATTATCCGAACACACATACATCTATTTTTGCTCAGGTATGCCAAACTGTTAAGAAACCTTTGAAACGTGAAGATATATTTAACATTTTCATTTTCGATTTTTTTGCAATTACTATAATTTACCCTACGCGAAGTTAAAAAGAGCGGTTAGGTTTCAAGAATTAAAAAAAGACACCCTAAATATTATAATTTCATAATAAAGGCTAATATATTTATTAAATTTTGTTAAGAAGTTATACATATTAATTGAATTAAATTATATTTTCTTTGTTAATTAATAACTAAGTCAGTGCTTTCCAACCTTTTTGTTCCGCGCTCCTCCGTTGCGTCTTTCTTCATATTTTTCACAATCTAATTTTATAAATACTCAACTGATATTATAATTAATTTGTCCAGCAGTAAATTAATATACAATTATATATAAAAATATACATAAAAATTATTATTGATTTGTTCATTTTTAGTCACTTCAACAGTTTTGTTTTATTTTCATAAATAGTATTTTGTATTAGTATTTAGAAAACTGCTGCCTCCCTTGTAACAGCCCCGCGCCACTCTGAGGGTCGCGCTCCACAGTTTGGAAACCAGGAAGTAAGTGCTATCAAACGCGAGAGTTTTCTTCTTGGCATAATATTCTCTTATTTTCTGTACTACCTTCAGGTGGATGCTCTGTTTTTGTAAAAAATCAATCATTTGCGATTGGTTGCATTTAGTGAAAAGATTTTTATATAATTCTTTGTTTACGTTAAACACATGCAAAGTTTTCTTTATTAATTTTATGTACATTTTACTTAAAGGATCTTTATTTAATATGTTGGGTATAAGTCTTGGTCATCCTTCTAACAACACACGCACTAGTTTCTTTGAGCTGATGTACTGTGATTTTAAGTTACGATAATTTTAAGTTAGATTAAGTTTCTATCGTTGGCCTTATTGAAAATCCACAATTACACAGTTCCGTTGATATTATTTCCATCGTTTACAAATGCACAGTAAAGTTGCCACGGTCAAATCTATCTCATTAATGACACAATTACACTAATTTTTGAAACAATTTTTTGACTAATATACCCTCGTAATAATGTTTTCTTGTTTGTATCAATTATTTATGTTATTTTTATAATTTTTCACTAAATATTAGACAAATTATTAAGAATTTAAATCGAAACCTCAATTTATTTTTCTAGTATATTTTTTTTCTTAAACAAGTTTTTGTGTAATCTGAATTTTGCTCCATTTTGAATCGTTCATAACGTTTTCATAGTAAATCCTTCAAAAAAGCACAATTTTCTAGTAAATTTTATCAAACGTCCAATTGATGCATTAAACGTAAAATTAGTTTTTAACATAAAATTTATATTTAACAAAACAAAAATGTTTGAATTTTATATGTTTTATCATTGACCAAAATATTTTCTTTTAGGTTGTTAACCGCTGGGATTTTTTGTATAATTTGAAATATGTTTTTTGCTTCATTAGAGTCAAAATTAAGTATCACAAACATTGAAAGATGTTTCAATATCCGGATTCTTACAGTGGATCTATAAAATAACTCGATTTCTCGCAATGCAATCAATTAATCCACGTCATAATATCATTGACACTATATCAAACCTTTTTATTTTTAAACAATATTTATAATAAGGCGAGAACAGCATCAGCAAATAAATTATCGAGCGGCTTCCTTTCAAGTCTTGTATGAGAGTTAGCCATTTAATACTAATTGTAAGCGTGTTTTTATTTCATCTGGTTGAACTTGTTTGGTGTATTTTCATTCTCCCTCGGCACATTTGATAATTAATACTTGCACATATTTAAATACTCATTTAAAAATAGTTACCCTTAAAGTCTAAATTAGTAATTAGCAACTAGGTGCCACTAAACGATAGTATATTTTTGCAACATGGTTAGGACTGTATTTTCAAAACTTTAATAGTTTTTTCTGCACTTTTAACGACATATGGTGCAGGTGAACAAATTAAATGCATATAAATATAAATGAATAAGTCCAGTATGTTATTGATTTATGTACAAACAATTTGCAGTAAAATAATTATAATGTTTCTCTATGTATATTTTTAGTGGAGCATAGTAAAAAGGCAGCCTATTACAAATAATTGAATCTGGAGGAAATGACTAAGAGGTGTCAGAAAACGGACTATATGAGACACTGAAATAAAAGTAGTTTTCTACCAGTTCTTCTATAAATAATTCCAAGGAAATCTCCTTTACAGGTATATGTTAAATACTTACGAAATTTGTTGTTGTTTTGTTTATGATCGTTTTGGTAAATACTTTGAACTGACTTTGTCAAATGACTTCATCAGGATTTTTACAGTTAGCTCGAATTTTTAAAAGTGGATATACGGAATAATTTTTAACTGACTTCTACAATATTTGGTTTAGTAAATTTGGTTATGAAATTAAATTTGGCATATTATACCAAAGGAGATTCATTTGCGAATTTTTACAAAGCCCAAGAAAGTTATATTCGCATACTAAAAAAATTTTTGTTTTTTGACAAATTATAAAAGTTCAATATTAAAGAGCATCTAATTATTTCAACAATTTTCTCTACAAAACTCTTTCTCAATTGTGTGTTTTTAATGTGGATTAGATTGGGGCTTAAAGGTATGAGGGTAAAAGGGTCCACCATCATTATCTCAAAAACCAGCAAATTATAAAATTTTTTACTGATGGTATTTTAATGTAGATGGCTAAAGAAGTGTAACCAGCCATTATTCATTTATTCCAAAGTAATTTTTTTTGTTGGTAATTTTTCTGGTTTTGAGATATGCAATGAAATCTTTAACAAAAAATGTTCTCACAAAATTTGTGTTTCACATTGGTTGAATAATGTAGCTTTATTTTGTAAAAACCCTTTAAAATGAAAAAAGACGTTGGATCTATTTGTCTCCTGGCTGTTTCAATTTTTGTAATAAACATCATTGACATAAAACCTAAAAATGGAGCAAATCTAGCTCCGAAACGTCTAAAATATTAAACATAGTAGTAAAAAAATGATTGTTCTTTAAATTGAATTTCTTTGGTCAAGCACAAACAGCAATTAAAATTTGGTATTCTCTAAATTGTTGAGATGATTATTATCATTATGGCCCAATGGTTATCCTATTCTAGTGTTGATATATGTTTTTATCAGAAGGCAATCCAATGGTTGATATTTTCTAATTGTGAAGGTATTTTATCTTTCCGAAGTATTGTCCAGAAGAGCTATTTTTGCTAGAGAACATATTTTTGGTTTATATTTCCAAGTATTAATGCATTTTCACCAAAAATATGTTGTCTAGCAAAAGTAGTTCTAGTGTTGATATATGTTTTTATTAGAAAGCAACCCAATGGTTGATATTTTCTAATTGTGAAGGTATTTTATCTTTTCGAAGTATTGTCCAAAACAGCTATTATTGCTAGAGGATATATTTTTGGTTTATATTTTCAAGTAAAATGCATTTTTACCAAAAACATGTTATCTAGTAAAAGTAGCTTTTCTGGACATTACTTCGAAAAGTTAGAATACCTTGGTTAGCAAAAGTAGCTCTTCTGGGCATTTCTTTAAAAAGTTAGATTTTAATTCAGAACCT
The DNA here is from genome assembly GCF_003426905.1 of Ctenocephalides felis. Taxonomy (NCBI): domain Eukaryota; kingdom Metazoa; phylum Arthropoda; class Insecta; order Siphonaptera; family Pulicidae; genus Ctenocephalides; species Ctenocephalides felis. Next base: position 2,080 of record NW_020537312.1, on the reverse strand, counting down.
TGTGGTTGCAATGCTGTGAGTGTCTACAACCATGCCATATACTGATATAATATCTAAGGCTCTATTATATAACTTAAAATGAATTCCTGGAAATACTTGAAATATTTTTATATTGCATTGACTTAATTACTACAGCTGCAGCAACATTTGGGCTTTTAGTTAAAATAATATTACAAAATTAGTAAAAAAAACATATTTCTATAATTAGGAGTTACTGGGATTTTACAGAACATAGTGCGAAAGTTATTTGATACATTTTATGTGTGTCATGTAGCTAATTTAGTTTAGACAGTATAATAACTGAAAATCAAATTGGGCATTTGTGCCTCACTTGCCATAGTTTGAGTTATATAATATTTGTTAACATTTTCTATGTATCTTCGTGTTGGCAAAGACATCTTTGTTGCTAACCTATTAGCTAAAGTTATAATTAGGCAATAAGAGTGTAAAACAGTCATGTTTATTATATCACTTAGAAAATTTTTATACCAATTTCTGATGATTGGTTTTTCTTCCTCTCCTCGTACTGCACTGTATTTCATATCTCGAAACCCCGACGATTGATTAATCATATTTGTGCAACAAAGTGCTGTTTTTATAATCGTGCAAATAAATGAAAAATAATTACAAAGAATCCAAAGTCCGTAACAGGTATTTATTAATAATCATTATCGCATCTTCAGCAACAATTATTAATGCTCGGTATAATCGTTTTATTTGGTGTGAGATCCCCAAAGGCATCTGTGCATGAAGCGAGTAATTCTTTATTGTCACGCTTCGGCTGTTATACGAATTATCTTAATACATTTAAATGTATGTGCTATAATATTTTGTTAATTAAATAATAGTAATAATAAACTTATTTGCCCAACAGAAATCCAATTATGGAATCAAATGCAAAGTGATAAATCTAGCGTAATGGTAATACATTAATAAACCATTCGGTAGCGTTGTCGGGTCCGCACTCGCGCGAACCATCCTCACTTTATATAATATTATATTACGAGAAAGATTGCCTCTAAACTTTAATTGTTTCAATCGACTTTCGAGCAAATAAAATGCATTTTGAATCTCTGAACGAGATTAATTTATGAATTGTAACGTGTATTAGATTTTACCCCAATGATTGAAAAAGTAGGTTTTATTGAAAGAATGTTAAAACGGTTTATTTTTTTGCATTAAAAACGATTACATTTGATCTTATATTGCCTCTGTCTTCTGCAAAAATAAAATTATATCCTATTTATTTCATTGAATTAAAATTTACTTGCATTACTTTCCAATAAATATTTACAACGATCGAAATTCGAAATTGATTTTCTTTATATCTACGTTAAAAGAGTATGCGTAATGGAGCTAAGTGTAACAGTTTTTTTTAATTTAATCCACTGAGAAATGGACAGATTTTGTAACTATTTCACTATCAAAAATATAAAAATAAATCCATAATTATTGTTCATTATTGTTACAACTTACCCGAGTTTGGGGTTAGTTTTTTTTTTCTTTTATTGACCTTTGATAAACATTTAGCCACATACATAATATACAATATATAGGTAGCATATATATATATTAATCACTTATCTTAATTTTACTATCATTGATAAACCTAATAATGTAAGGATAACAATTCAAATTTTGTAATAAAACAAATTGAAGGGTTGATCAGCGTTTTCATAGACATATCCGACGGGAGTTATGGGGCGGATACATTTCCGTTCGAGTTATATGACTTCGGTCGGATATAACCTCGGATAACACCAGTCGGATATGTATCCGTCCGAGTTTATATCCGGCCGGAATCGTATCCGATCGGAGTTATATCCGGGCAGATAATCATTCCGTCCCATGGAACTTCCCGTACCATATCCGTCGGACTCGGATATGACTCCCGTCGGATATGACTCCAGTCGGATATAACTCCGGTCGGATATGACTCCGGTCGGATATAAATCCGATCGGATATGATTCCGGCCGGATATAACTCCAGCCGGATATGATTCCGGTCGGAGTGACTCCGGTCGGATAATGACTTCTCGGTTCCGGCTATAACTCCGATCGGATATGATTCCGGCCGGAT
>NW_020537311.1:0-16984 GCF_003426905.1 Ctenocephalides felis | reverse complement strand
TATTATTAAATATTTCAATATGCGTTTTTCACTATCATTATCCGCAAAATACAAATCTATTGTCAGTAAATATCATTCATATTATAAATACCGATATTAGTTCAACGTCTACTTTCATTTACAATATAACTAAGCTTAAGTTTCTTATATAAGTGGTGTATAGTATTAGACTTTAAAATCTATTGTAAGTTATATCGTTATAAAAGTAGAGTAATGGCTGTAGAAAATATTTCAAACTAATTCCCTGATACACAATTCCACAAATTGCATCTTGAGCCGTAAAAAAATTTGTGCATTTGACGATAAATGCTTGGAACAGAATAATAAACAAATAAATACTTGTGCGTTCACATTTAAACGATTTATAACACTCGTACATTTGCGATATGATATTTCAATTATTGCACGTTTCAGTCATAAATAATATCGAACAATTGGTTTGTTGTCGGTAGATATATAGTTATAATTTTCTCTTAATCTCTTAATAATATACGTTATCAAGCAGCTTTTATTTTGGACATCACAAACAATCCTATTCAATCTAATTAATAATCTTAACACAATTGTAAATGTTAAACATTTAAAATTGTTTATAATATATATTTTGATATTTTAATATATTTAATATATTAAGATTTTCTTTATTATACTATAATATATCTATTTATATATATTTATTTATTTATATAATAAATATCAACGGATAAACTTACTACGATCAGTAATGTTCGCAACTAGAGGTGTTCCTCGGTTGCGATGGGCGCCCGAGGGCTGTGGCACGTGGCGATCGCCGAGCGAACCGGAGTTATTGGCTGCATGTTCTTCGAGTTGCTCTCGCGCAGGGCGAGCTGGTAAGCCACTTCGAAGGCCTGGCCGAGAGTTAGAATGATCTCCGTGGCCTGGTCCTGAAATACATAAATCACAAATACCATATAGAGGCTTTACAGATGCATCACAAGTTATAAGGTATGTAATTTCTTTTAAGGAGTTATATAGGTAGGATGTTCTAAAAATTGATCTTTTTAAATTTTATTTTCTGAATATACATAAATTTAAGAATATACACAAAAATTTCATATCATTCTGGTAAATATATTCGAGGTTACACGCAAATTTGAAAAGAAAAACACGGTTGAGACGGAAGAAAGTAGTTGGTGTTTGGGCGAAAAAATTTAAAAAACTACATGAAACCCATAGATAACAAGTATAAATAGATAGCAAACCGGCCCGCTTTTCGATTATTTTGACTTTAATTTTCCGCTCCTGCTATAGAGGCGCGACGAGTGTAGCATGAAAATTTACCCCTAGGTTCAATTCTAGATAAATCCAAATCCCTAGGTTTAATTCTAAGATAAATTTATATATAATATTGTTACAATAAATCTGAAATTTTAATATATCAAATGATAACAAAACATACTCATAAAAAATATATTTTCATATATATTAAAAACATTTTTAAAAATGAAATAAAATTAATATTTAAGCAATAATAAATATAAATAATAAAATATATCAATAAAAGATATTTACATAATTTAAATAAAATACAATTATTAATAAATAGACAAGATTTTCTAACATTCGCAGAAAAATGTACGGGTTTTTTCTGCCTCAGTCGAGTTTTATTGGCCTTGAGACTTTTCTTGTACTTTTCGAGAGCTACTTTTTCATGGGGTCCAATTCATTTTCATTTATATATTTTCCTGAGAGAAATCGTTTCACAGTATTGCACCAGTTATTAACAACAAACAATATAAAGAATTCAGAAAATTGAACATCTCCGACCCTTATTCTTCCAAAAAATCTGCAATGGATCTTGATTAAAATTTTGTGCTACATAAATAATAAAATTCTGGAATCACTTTCTTTTTGTTTCAAACGTGCCTCAAATCCTCTATAGCTTTACAGCACAGTTTCTTAACGCATGCGGCTTTTGTTAGTACCCTGCTAGAATTTTTATCTTTACGAACTGTATTTAATTCAACATTTTTTTGACAGTGTGGTACGTGACACTTCGCCATATTGAAAATTATTATTAATTCTTTTGTTTTTCTGAAGTATTCGTTCGTAATCGGTCGTTATCGAGTAGCACCGTACAATAGTCCTGCAGGTTTGATGTACGCGTTGGCCGAAAAACGACGTTAGTTTTGAATTTGGGAACAGTAAAACCCTCTATCGCAGGAGCGGAATACTAATACGATAAAAAGGTCATTTGTTCTATGTTTGCCCCCCATGATGAAACCTTAGTTACACGTGAATTGACTGTTTAGTATTGCATTCCAAATTTTATAACCGTGTTTAAATCAATTTCCGAATATGTGAAATGTAAAAATTTTTCCGACCGGTTTGAAAACTGAGAAAAACGATGCATACATTAACCACCGGCATATTTAATAAAGGATTGGAATCACTATTGATTTATATGAAGGCAAGATAATTTACAATTTGAGCTCAATAGGCATTCATATGCCGAAAAAAAGATACTCAGCGCGAGATAATTTCAGATCATCGAGCGCGATAGAGCACCTGAGTTGAAAGAATGGCTCGCAGGCGACATCAGCTCGAGTTATTAGAAATTTCCAATTCGGTGGAGGGTCTCTTATATGGCTCTGGAACAAATGATTCCATGAAAGATAAAAAAAAACATTTTTTTTATCCCATGTAATTTGCTTTCCAAACGTTTTTCTCGAAATGATGTTTTCAAAATCGGTGACCAACATAACTCGAAAACGGCTAATCCGATTGGACTCAAATTAGATTACTAGTAACATAGTGTTTCAATTAAAGAGGAACGATAAAAACATATTCACTAAGGAAAAATGCAACCGATTACAAAAACCATTCCATTTTGTCCATACAGTATGACAAAAATGACATGTAGTGTAAGGACACATACTGAGATGTTAATTTTTAAGAAGGCAGTTCACAAATAAATTGTTTGATCCTATTTGCGACATTATCACATATAGACCAAGAGCCCGTGGGCGGATGACAGTATGTATTTTACGACACCTGAGATTTTGTGCATCGATTCCTCTATACCTTTCCTACATGAAATGGGGACTTACTAAGCCCAAAGTGGCGGACACAGCTACTGCGCAGCTGGTAAAGGTACCTTTTTTTCGCCCATATCCGAACCATTTTACGACGGTTGCCGTTTCGAAAATTTGAAAATATAATATTATTGCTATCGTAAAATACCAATGGCAGACGATTATCGCGCGGTTAACATGGTGGCAGACGATTTTGAAAATGCAGAAAAAAATTTTTTTTGAATGTATTTTACGATGTCTGCCATTTACATATTTTATTCCTTATAGTATCAAAACCTTATATTTATCACGGCAGACGTGTACCTGGTGGACCAACATCAGCAGAGTTAAAAAACTCAGCTACCATTTGGCCTGATAGTATGCATAAATCTCCATGTTTTATACCGATATAAGCAATTCTTTCATAATGATAATAGAAATTAATATTTGTTAGTTTATATGTGACATTTAATAATGTTGATGAGCGGAAAAAAGATTTTTTACGCTAAATTCGTAAAGATTAAAGTATACAAACGATAACAACAATTATTGTAATATTTATTCTATTTTTTTTATTTATTTTAGTCTAATTTCAAAATATTGTATAAAAATAAAGTTATACAATATTATATATATATATATATATATATATATATATACTTTCTTTATTTATTATAATCTCGGAGCCATATCTCGCTTTTGATGATTCCTTATCATCCGCTGAATCAGATTCTATAAAATAATAAATCAGATGTAAAATAAAAATTATTTGAAAATCCAACTGAAGATGTTTGATAAAGACGAGATTCTCCGACCATACTTGAAAAATTAAGCTGAATAGTATTAAAAAGATATTGTATGTGGGTTCTTTATTAAGTGTAGCAAACATTTGTTGAAGATCGATTTTTTTCAGAGAATTGTAAGGTCTTTTTTTTGTTAAAGAAGGCTGGATTGAAATCAGAACCAGTAAAAGCATGACAACAAATTGAAATTCTGGCAAATAACTAACCAGTTCGCTTCGTGATGTTAATATATCTCTGGTTATTTTCAACCCCATTTAGCATCCAAATATTTGAATTACTATATTTCTTAGTTATGTCATATTACCAATTCATATTACCAATATTATACTGATATTTTGCAGTATCGAAGGCTCTAATAGGAATATTGCAACGATATGCTCAGCGATGTTACGCGCGTGATTGATAATGTTTGTGTCAGGTTCTTCATGTGAAGTACAACAAAAATCTTCAACAACACACGATTGGACATTTGTGATTATCATTGTATAATTGACAGTCTCAGAAATTCAAATAAATTAACAAAATTTAAATAAAAAATATCGATCTTCAACAAGGGTTTGCTACACTCGGTTTAGCAAAAAAGAAAATTTAACAGGAAACCACCTAAGATATTTGCCAAATATATAATGCAAAAAGACCTAAATGACGTGGTTCTTGGACGGTACAAACTATTCATTAATAACTATAAAGTTTACAACGTCAATGAACAATTCAGCAGAAAAAATTCTAAATTTTGGTGCAAGTTCAATCTCGTGTTTTATCAACAATTTTTAAGGGCCCACTATAACTATATTAGGAATAATATCTATAACAAGCAACCAACATTGTTGGGCGCATTAAAGTATGATCGGAGAATCTCGTCTTTATCAAACATCTTCAGTTGGATTTTCAAATAATTTTTATTTTACATCTGATTTATTATTTTATAGAATCTGATTCAGCGGATGATAAGGAATCATCAAAAGCGAGATATGGCTCCGAGATTATAATAAATAAAGAAAGTATATATATATATATATATATATATATATATAATATTGTATAACTTTATTTTTATACAATATTTTGAAATTAGACTAAAATAAATAAAAAAAATAGAATAAATATTACAATAATTGTTGTTATCGTTTGTATACTTTAATCTTTACGAATTTAGCGTAAAAAATCTTTTTTCCGCTCATCAACATTATTAAATGTCACATATAAACTAACAAATATTAATTTCTATTATCATTATGAAAGAATTGCTTATATCGGTATAAAACATGGAGATTTATGCATACTATCAGGCCAAATGGTAGCTGAGTTTTTTAACTCTGCTGATGTTGGTCCACCAGGTACACGTCTGCCGTGATAAATATAAGGTTTTGATACTATAAGGAATAAAATATGTAAATGGCAGACATCGTAAAATACATTCAAAAAAATTTTTTTTCTGCATTTTCAAAATCGTCTGCACCATGTTAACCGCGCGATAATCGTCTGCCATTGGTATTTTACGATAGTAATAATATTATATTTTCAAATTTTCGAAACGGCAACCGTCGTAAAATGGTTCGGATATGGGCGAAAAAAAGGTACCTTTACCAGCTGCGCAGTAGCTGTGTCCGCCACTTTGGGCTTAGTCAGTCCCCATTTCATGTAGGATAGGTATAGAGGAATCGATGCACAAAATCTCAGGTGTCGTAAAATACATACTGTCATCCGCCCACGGGCTCTTGGACTAATAATGCATGGCCCCAAAGGAAGCAAATCACTTTGTACATCGAAATCAACTTTCGCCGGGCTCAACACGGAAAAATAAGATTTTGCAACAAATGCAAGTCTCTTCTTTTTACCAGTGGATCATTTGGTCTGATTTTAGAAGTAATTAGATTTAGTGTGATTAAAGTTAAAAGCCTTTGACAAGTTTCAATTTTCCTTGTTTTTTTCTTGTCGTTACTCAGCCTCGAATGAACTACCATTTATTCTTGCAAAATAGTACTATGTCATTTTGTCTATTGTATAACTACGTCATTTTGTCCAAAAGTGAACAAAAATGAATAAATAATCAAAATTACATCAAACATCTGATAACAGCAATAAAATTGATGAAATCACTAGTACTAGCATAAGTTCTTTGATTTTAATAAAAATTATTACAAATATCAATATATACGACCAAAAAATCCAAATAAATTTTTGAAAGCAAGATTTACGTTTGAACTGATTACTGCGATAAGACTCTGACGCTCAACATCTGACAGGATTGTAATTATGGCTTTCTTCGTGTTACACAGTCGCGAAAATGTTACTAAAATTAACCAATATTTAAATAAAGCTACTGTGTCATTTTGTTCACACATGGCATTTTGTCCGTATTTTCTCTATTTATAAAATTAAGAAATTGCTGTTATTGTTTTAAAGCACCAAAAGACAATGTGTCCGAATATTATTTTTAAAATAATAAAAAAGATACATGTATTACACGAAATTACGTAAGTATCAAATGAAAATCTACAAAGCGTTATCTTTGAACTCGATACTTTTGTCTAGTTTTTTACACGAATTTATTTAAAGTATTTTTTAAAACTTACCATGCTATCCACATGAAAAACATGACAATAGTGCGTACGATTGTCCGAGTCTTTAGTAATGTAAGCGAAGTGTGACAAATCGTCAGCGTCTTGACAAGCGCAGTGGATGTTTCTGATAGCATGTTCGCAAATTATGGCCTGTAAAAAATAGACAGAAAATGTAAATTAGTATCGAAATTGTTAAGTTATTATAAAATTTTGCTCTTTTTACCGATATTTATTAATTCTGAAAATTTAGAACTTATTATTAGAGATATGTGGAAAAAAATATTCTTAAGTTGCTCTTATATATTTGTATCAACATTAAATGCCAAATATGAAAGCTTTATTTCTAAAAGCATCAATAATAAAATAAATCTGAAAATTTATAATAAAGTACATAAGTCATTATAAAATTCTTTACATATAATATCAAAATCGAGTAGTTTTAAAGACAAAGACAAAAAATTGTGTTAAAACATGATTTGACAATTAGTGCTAATTTGCCACTTTTTTCAAAGCAACTATATTACTGCATAAATAAATGTAGGAAATCGAATAGTAACAGTAATAGTTATAATAATAATAATGATTCTTACATCGGTTTGTGGGTTAATGAATTGCACCCCTCGGTGCGAAATGGCAAGCCTAACGGGCGGCGAGTTGTGAAGCCGCGTGTCGGGCGCGGCCGCTGATGCTTTTAGCTTCTGCATAGATTTACGCGTCGATTCCGTGCCGCGTAACTCTTTCACAAGCGTCGACCCCATATACTGAAATAATTGAAATGATTTATAGATACATTAGTATACTCGTTAGTAGTATATAAAAGTCATAAAAAGTACTATGATACATTATAAAATGTGCCTCATAAACACTCATTTTCTTCGAAAATATTACTTTATCTTTAGGTCTTTTTAATAAATTTGGAAAATGTAAATATTCTTACTAAATACTACGGGGCTGAAAATGGCTTAATTAATAAATAACATTTTATAATTTTATATAAATAGCATTAACTTCAAATAGTGCCAGTTAAAAGTTTCGAATACAAATTCAATTTTCTGAATATATTATTATGAAACATACATACATACATACATACATACATACATACATACATACATGCATACATACATACATACATACATACATACATGCATACATACAACATACATACATACATACATACATACATACATACATATACACAGGAGCTAACGTCACGTGACGCAACACGGACTGGGTTGAAGAAATGCTAACGCGGTACCGACCCAGTCTTCCTCGTGATCATATGCGGGGAAATGAGGAGAGGAGGTTTTTTAGTGGGTGGAAATCCCACACTACCGTCCATCATCTTTTAAACACACGCGTGTCTTTGAAAGATTTTTCCTTCTCTATATAAAAAAAAAAAAAAAAAAAAAAAAAAAAAAAAACATACATATACATACATACATACATATATATGAATAGCTTGACTAATAAAGTATAAATGTTATTTGGTATTTATATTTCTTTAAATCTATCTTTTACCAAAATAAACCAAGATGATCACAAAAATTAGAAAGATACTATATAGAGAATGCGGGGCAAAAAGGTCCAAATTAAACAATTATATCGTGAACACCAAACCAATTATATCATAACAAATAACACCTATCAAACAAACAACTATCTGACTATGTTCAGTAAAACTCCCAGCCAATTGTAGATAATCATTGAAAAATTGTGTTTTTTTGCTGTTTTTCAAAAATTTGTCACCTGGTCCTATTTACCCCATCGGCAGGGTGAAATAGGACGACCACGAGGCAAATAGGTCCACTATCTTATTTTCAATTTTAAATGGGTTTTACGAAATAATAGCCACATTATTCAATCAAAGCAAAATATAAATTTTATCGGTACATTTTTACAGAGATAACAATGTATATGACCTTGATCTGGTATCTGGTCCAAAAATACTCAGCAGCCGAGTTAGAATAACTATTAATTTAATTTATGCCTTGTAGAATTGCTAGTTTTAACTTAATTTTAATATTTTTTTATTTACTTTTTTTCATTATTTACAACTTTGCCAGGATAAAGGTTTAGTTGGTCCATTTTACCCCACCTACGTGCAAGCTTTTACAGAGGTTATTATACAAAAAAACTGTTGAATATAACTTAAAATTAACAATACATCTTATCAAACAATTAATTTCGCAAATAATTATATTCGGATATTGCAATCTAAACAAAAGCGCTCACAACCAAAAAAAACTAACAACAAAAGAAAATACTTTTGTTATGGATTTTCAAAGGTGGCCGTTTATCTCCCGATACTGATTTTGTAAGAATGGTGATGAATGGATATACATCTTATTCCCTTTACTTCCAAATATTGTTGGTAAAACAATTCCTAACTTGTTGAGATATCGGTGTTAGACCTTTCTACCCACTTAACCTGTTACTTTTATTCGATTATGAAATATAGATAGCTGTTCAAAATTCTTAAAAAATAAAGAAAACAAGAAAGCAATAATCATGCTAATGTTTAGTTGATTCTAAGAGTCTCTCTTACAATAAAAATATACATCAGTTTAATCGCTACGAGTGAAGCAATTTAACCCTTTCGGTACAAGCGACACTGCTGTATATATAGTTATTGAATTCAAATAGAGAAAATTCTACTTTTCGTTAGATTATTAGAATCTGTTAAACGATTATTATTGTGTTACAAAACTGTAATATTGAATTTATATATATATATATACTGAATATTGAAACAATACATATTATTACACATCAACTGCATTTAGAGTAACCCGGAATTAATAGATGCATTTAAAATTACATACATTAATCGTTACAACATAATTCCATATCCAGATATAATATTAAAAGCTCGCACATGCAATAATCATGTTATGCTCTATAAGTCACACTAATCAAATCAACACGAATCAAGCTAAAATCTTTGAAAAAACATGAATAGAATTTGTGGTTTATAAAAAAAATTGGTTAGCAACTATAATTGTTACTATGTGAGCTAATACCCCAGATGCAATAGTATTCGGAGATCATTCCACTGAAGGCCGTAAATTCACTTGACGCATTGCAGCGCGCGTAGATTAAAACCAATAAGCGTGAATCCATCAGGATTAATGGCAAACGGATTAACTATAGCTAGCTATTATCAATAAGCCATGAACCATTACCGATGTGAATGTCTACCGCAGTAACAATATACAACGTTATAGAGTAGACCCATATATGTCCGAATCACAAAACTTCATAGTACATCAGATTTACGACTGAAGTCAATCTTATTGTGAGAACTGACACATATTTATCGATGGTCATAGCGAATTAAATTCTGTCACTATCGAATTGTCTACACACCAGACTAGTTGATTAATTATTGTTATACTAGTAAAATCAATTAAAATTAATTATGCTGGAAATCTCAGTCACAAAACTGATTACCGTTAGCTTAAGAATAGATTTAAATATGGTTTGCAAGGTTTGAGCGGGGTTTGAGCTCTGATATTTAGCTCATGATTATTTTTATAAGACGTATTATTAATTTTAATTTAGATTCAACAGTTTTTTCTGTATATAACGCCCTCTATAAAAGCTTACACATGGTTTGGGCGAAAAGGACCAACTAACCCTTTACAATTAAAAATAAATTGCGTTACAATAGTAATTTTACAAGAGATATAAAATTAAAGAAAATAAATTAATAGTTATTTCAACTCTGCTTTTGAATATTTCAGACAAAGTGCCACTATGGTGTGTTCTTTGTAAAAATTGTGCCCATAAAATTTTTATTTCGGGTTCGTAGACATGAAGTAAAATTAGAAACGAGTGGTATATGGAATCGTGCCTCAAGGCAAATTGTTGGAACTTCCCGTACCACAACAAAATGTTCGAGGAATATTAAATGTTTTCAAGTAGATTATTAAAAATACTGTAACGTTTTCTAATATTTATAAGAATTATATAAACTGAATTACAAAGTTAAAATTATTCACTTAAAGTTTATAAGTGAGCTTTAGAACTTTAACCAAAATTAAATTTGAAATCTCAACTATTTTCGATATTCAAAAAAAAAAATTAAAAAAAAAAAATTAATTTTTTTTTCCAAAAGCAACTATTTCGTCAACACTACCAGAAAGTTTTTTGAATCATTCAAATCGGATGCTTATTTCTCCCAAAAACTGTCATTTTTTGTACATTTGGCCCTGTATCTTCTAAATGACTGGACCTGGCTTTGCTAAAAACTAATCAGCACATCTCCCTATCAATAAGAATCGAATGTTTTTCGAGCCATTCAAATCGGTTGATCCGTGCGCCCGAAAACGTGAACGAAAAATGCGGACACAAAACAGACACACACATACACATCAATTTTTTCTGAGGTATGCGAAAATGTTCAGAAACCTTCAAACGTGGAGAAATGCAAAAAATTTCATTTTCGATTTTCAGCCCATTACTATAACTACCATAAGGGAATTTAATAAGACATTCGATTTGTTTGCACCCTGGCTTCCCCTTTTTACCCCATGGGTGGAGACAAATAACACATTTAAAAAAAATGATGAAAAACTTATTTCCATTATTGGGAATTAACTGATTTTTTTGTCTGAACATAGTTCGATAGTTGTTTATTTAATACGTGTTATGTGTTGTGATGTTCTTACCATATGTAATAAATAATAATTAATAAACATTACTCGTTAGATTTTAGTTAGTTTAGTCGGGCCATTAAAAAAAAAAACAAAAAAACACCAATATGTATCTGAATAACCACAATTTACCGAACGTACAAGTTGTAATCTCTTGCTCAATAATTATATGCGAAAAGATGCATGCACGAAATATTCATTAAAAAATAATTAGTTTTTCTGCATATTTTAACATAATATTGCATATTAATTTGTCGTCAGATAATATCAGTTGAGTATTTATAAAATTAAAACGTTGAAAAAATTTGGGGTGCAACATTTTTTTATTAGAGCAGAGGGGCGCGATGCAAAAAAGGTTGGAAACCACTGTATTAGAGCATTATTTACGCACCATTTAGGGTACATTCACGGTTATATTCGACCCACTAAACATTGCAACTTATATATTGGAGTTGTCCTACTATAATCCAAACAACAAATGTAGATATGAAAATTATCAGCACGGATGTATCTTGCTTACCATATGACAAATTGGCGATATTATTTTACTACCATACACTTAATATAACATGATAAAAATAAAACTTCTTTACTCACAAATGCAGAATAAGCCACTGATCCGTTAAGCAAAGTGTACGGGGTATGTCTCCACTGTGTCCGCAAAGCGCTTGGCACTCCCAACAAAAGTTCTGATGGAGCACGAATCTCCAGTTCTTCTGCCGGCACCGGCGGCTGAGGAGCAGGACGCGATTTGCGATGACTGTGCCGTGAAAGTGTACTCGCTGGCACAGTCACGTTCGTCGTAACCAACTCCGAAGAAGTCGCAGGCCTGGTGGCATCCTCCTTAATCGTTCGAAGATTTGGAGCAGTGCTCGAAGAAGAAACGGTGCTCGTCGGTTGGTGATGATGTCCATTGTTTTTCTGCAGACACAAAAATCATTTTGATCGATTAAGGGACACAACTAGTGTAACCGCCTAAAATAAAGGTGATTTTTGGGAATTTATATTAAAAAAACTACATTATCAATCATTTCAAAATTTTAGGAATATATTTATACATGTATTAAAAATACATAGTAACATTTTTGAAGAAAAAAATTTAATATTTTTAAGTTATCGTCGATCTCCAACGGCGCGACAAAAAAAGCCCTTCACTGCTGCAGTGATTCCGGCCTTCTACATGAATGAAATTAAAAAAAAAATCTCGTTAAACTAGATAATATTGTCTGTAAAATGAACTATGATAAAGAAAAAAATCAAAAATTGACAAAATGACGGCGTTTTTTAAAAAAAAGTCGAATTTTACCCAAAATTTTGGTAGTTTTTAGACTGCCAAAATTCGATTTTTGATCCGATCAAAAAATCGATACTTCATTTTACGGAGAACTATATATAGAACATGTAAAAAAAATTTGATAGTGATCGAATCATTTGTTTTTGAGTAATCGCTGCAGCAAATTCGGAAAATGCTGTTTCGAGAAAAACGCGTTTAAAGATTAAGTGATCGTTATACTATATACTATATATATACTCTTTAAATGGCTGTAACTCAAAAACTATTTAAGATATCGATTTAAAATTTTGGTATGTTATTTTTAAAGGTATAACCTATCGAAATATGGAAGAATTGAAAATTCAATTTTTGAAAATTTCACACTAGTTGTACCCCTTAATAAGTAAAGTCACGTTTTGTAGTAAAGTATGCAAAGATCATTATCCATAATTACCATTTGTGAAAGCTCTTGAGCGATTTCATCCATATTGGGTCCAGGAGGAGATTGTGTTCCAGACAGCGAATGTAATATCCGCTTTCGGTGACCAGTTTTTGCGATATCTAGCACAGCCGAAAGTTCTACTTCCCACACGCGCCCTATCTGTAAACAACAAAATAAACCAATCAGCAATTTTAATTTTATGCGAAACATGAATTCAAGAAAATATACTCACTCGTTCCATATCCGTGTACATATGTTTCCTAAACGTCTCAGCGTACTCTCCTAGTTTTATTGACTCTAACCAATTCTGCACAGCCATAGATGTACCGTTGTTATTTTCACTACTACTATTAGATGTTATTTTGATTGGAGGTGTAGGCTTTGGCAATTCGCTCACAGCTTTCATAAGCACTGCGATTTCTTCAGGATCCACGACACCCATTTCAAAAAGGTCTGCTTCTGATAAAAGTCCATTCTACAACAGAATAATAATATTTTTGTATAAACTTCATCGAATAATAATATTTTTGTATAAACTTCATCGTTAAATATGTTAGAATTAAGCATCACTTACCATGAATTCAACATTATCAAATCCAGAATCTATAAAATTACTTTCATATTTTTCCATTCCTAATCCTCTAAGCCACATACCTAATGGAGCAGGCGAGTTTCCTATAAAAATTAAACACTGGTTAGTAATACTGGTAATTGAAAATTAAATCATGAGAAAGTACCTGAAGAGATAAGAGGTGAAGGCAACGGAGTGGTCGGTTGTGAACCGATACCCAGCCTGCTTTGGAATTCTTTTTCTAATTCTGTAACAAATACAGACTCTCGTACTAAACCAGTGCCAAAAGAGGCCATAATTTCTGAGATTTTATTCCATTCTTCTTGTTCATCAAATGGACTCAACACAGATACTGTACGGTCTCCTCGTTGCTGGTCATTGCTATTCGTCGGCGTATGAGAGCGCTTTGAAGATTGGTCACCTGATAGAAAAGAGATTCGAAAAATATTTCAATGCATATTTAACAAAGCATTTTACGATCGTGAACAGGCATGTATAAGATTTGCATTGAATAGTAACATAGAATAACAATGCTTAATATTTAATTAAGCATTAATTATTAAAAAGTTTATGCGCGTTTACCGATATGCATAAAAAAATAAAACTGAATCGAAACATTGAACTAAACAAAGCTGAAGTTGATGTTGTAACTTAATGAAATATATATGCGACCATTACATACTGCAATGAAGTATGAAGTGGTGAAATTGTAATTATTATATTTTATGTATGGTCAGAAATGTGCATGGAAAATGGAATAAAACATCGGTTCTATTTCTTGGTTTTCGATATTCCGAGGTAATGATTAATAGGAACAACTAGAGCATTTGCATTACGACGTTAGAACTGAAATTCTATAATATTACCTTTCCATCTTTTTCTCCACCGGAATGTTCAGATGAGTCATCAGCTGACGGTTGATTTTGCGTCACATGTGTATTTTCGTAAACATGTTTAAGTTTTCTTAAAGTTTTTGGTCGTTCAGCTGGTACTGGGCAACGACTGTCCAGCGCCATCGTCGAACCCTTAAACAGACCTGTAAGTCAAAAAAATATATATATTACTAGATGTTATTAGTAAAATTTGTTTTGAGTTTGAATTATGACTGAATAACTTTACTAACTTCATATATTTTAGTAGCAATACTAAAACGAAATCAGTCGAAAACAAGAGTATATACATATTGCAAATATGCTTATTAGATTATACAGTTGCTGGTTTAGTATAATCCAGGCGCAAATTATAGCAACACCTGGCCACTCTCACTAAAGAATTATATGATATGCTCATGTTTATGAGAGGTTTTAAAAATATACGATAGTAATAAATTGTTGCGTATAATTTGAAAAAGTACACAAATTATTCAATAGGCTTTATTTAAATGTTATCTTAATTTATATAACACATATAGCTTTAAGGGCAATTCTAAATAGGCGAGCCTATCTTCATATTGATAGTAATGAGGTGTCAAAATGCTATGTAGGTTCGACTTTATAAGTAAAACGCCTGATCGCACACTAAATACATAGCTTTTTGATAGCTCTTTACTACCAATTCATGCAAAATCCAAAGAACCAAAGATAGGTCCGTGACATAGCGTTTCCATAACATTTCTATTTTTTCCGAAAATAGGCCCTTTAATTAAGGTAGATTTGGCTTGTTTTGAAAAACTTGTTTAACAAAGTAATATAATTCCAAAGCATAGCTTATGCAGAACTAAGGAACCGATTATGTTACCCTCCAGTTTTACACATGAACTGCAACGTCACTCGTATGTTATGGAGCTGGGTCAGAAACACCCTGTTATCTAAGATCGTTTTTTGACATTTGTTCGGTTTCTAGGTTAGATTATTAGAAAATTTTATTAAGAATTAAACATGACAATGGAACTGACCTACTCTATACGCTGAAATTGCGAGTGCCAATCTTGTAATTCTTTTAGCCGATTTCATTGACAATAAATACTTTTGACAAACACAAAAAATATTTGATTTAATCAAAGTTTTAACAGATTAATATTTGACAGCAACTTTTTACTTATTACGTAATTTATTAACAATACTTGAAACCGCTTAAGATAACTGTATATTTCTATTGTTCAACCGCACGCAGCAATAATTTCAAGACGCAAGATGACAATAAAAGAAACCGCAAGGTATTTCTCTAACTTTGGTTACATTTACTTGAAAATAGATAAACGTACTTTAATACATTCATGTGCGTCTCATTAGCATATTATATCCTATGTAAATTTTTTGTTGGTGCGAATAATTCATCGGTTGTGCATCGAAATCGTGCTTCACATATTGACGAGAGCCACTGTGCGAATTTACACAATCTGAGATAGTGGGAGAGCTATAACTAATAAAATTGATATGGTAATTTATTAAAAAAAGAAACTGTAGGAAGTTTATTGTTCATGTATAAAATATAATAACCTTTTTTCATATTAATATTTGGTTAATAAAATATGACTACAATTTGGCTTCAAAACCAGTTAAATCGTTTGAACCGTTTGCATTTGAATCTTGTACCATTTACTACATTCAAAATTAGTTTCAAGTATTATTATTTTAAAAGTACATGAAGCAAATTGATAAGTTTAAAACGAAGTCTGCTTCTTAAGATCATAAGATCATAAGTAATGTTATGTTATTGAGGCTTGTACAAATCGATATAAAAGTTAAATTCAAAATAATGAATAAACCAAAAACGTTAGGAACTAGGAATATTCAATTAAATTTAATTGAAATTTGATGGACATCCATAAATACAATCAATAAAATGGATAAAATTTTGCACATTCACGGATAGAACACTTTTCTATATATTCTAGATAATCTAGTAATTTCTTGTGTAGTACCAATAGCATTTTAATTGCATTTGAATGAAAATAAAAATTTGACCATTTTCATTTTAGTGTAAATTTGTTCTTTTATTATTTTGGTTTCCTTTGACTTTTCATAAACTAAATACCAGTAACCGTACTATAAATGCAAAAATCCGGCACCGTAAGTCATTATTCAACGATGCCTGGCGAATGTTTAATAAAAATCCTATGTGCTCAGATTTGCAATCATTGTCTTGAAAATATTTTATACTTTAAATTATAGTAAAAACTTCAGTTACAAGTCCATGTTAGAAAGAAGCGAGCATATTTATGTAATTACTTATAAGTAATTTTCTCATTCTCATGCTATAAAAAATTCTGACATGTTTTGCTACATAGGAAAGAATAATTTTCTACACATGACGTTTTTCATATTCCGTACAAAGAGCAAACCGCCGATATAGCATGCAATGAAGATATATAATAATTTAAAATAAAAGCATTCGTAAAGAGACTCATATTCGCAGAATCTTTTACTGAAACGTCGATAATATTAATGATTTTCCACAATAAAATCTTATAAACCAAACTAATTTGAAAAATATATTATCATTTAAAAATACAGAGAACATATTCACTTACTTAATATTATATATACGTACGTACTTATATATTTGTTATAATATACCAATTTTTGGCCGCGTTTAAAATAAAAATAAGAAATAAATTTCATTTTTAATTCTCTTATGAATCAAAATAAGGCTATCGAGACATATTGATTGATTTATTAATTTTTATAATTATACCA
>NW_020537310.1:0-26246 GCF_003426905.1 Ctenocephalides felis | reverse complement strand
CCCAACATGTGAATAGCCACCCAAAAGGCGAGTCAAAGTCGGAAAATGGTCATCTTTGATTCTGAAAAGAAAATAAATAGAAAAATTAGTATAAATCGTGAAATAGTGCAAAACTATTATTAAATGATATTTTAATATAATGCCAAAATTTAAAATCAAACATTATTCAATACTCTGAAAATATTAAAGATTGTCGAAAATGTTCTAATCTTACTGAAAATGATTCAAGTTTTCTGTAATGTTCAAAAATGCCTGACAATTTTGTAAATTTTGTGAAAACTCGGGGTTACAAAAAAAATGTTGAAAATTGTTGGAAAATATTTCAATTGTCTGAAAATTTATAAATTGCTGCAAATTTAATTAGGCTGAATATATTGTAGTTCGCTTAAAAATGTTGTAAACTCTCTGAAAATCTTTAAATTTTTTTAAATGTTCGTAAGTATTCAAAATACTCTGAAAATATGTTAAATTGCTACAAATGTTGCAAATACACTAAAAATGTTTTATAAAAAATTATACAAAAATGATGTAAGTTGTCTGAAAATGGTGTAAATAGTATGAAAATTATATAAACTTTCTAAAAATGTTGTAAATTGTCTAAAATTGATTATAAGTTTCTTACAATGCTGAAAAATGTCTGACAACATTGTCAAATGGTTCAAAATATGAAATTTGTAAATAATTTGAAAATGTATGAAATGTCTGAAAATGTTGGAAATATATATTGAAATTTTCCTGAAAATATTTCAAATGTTCTGACAAAGTTGAGAAATTTTGTGAAGTATTTGAAAATGTTGTAAATAGACTAAAAATGTTGTGCCTAGTTTCAAAATTACTGAAAATATTAGATTTTGCTGCAAATGTATTTAAATATCTAAAATCTTATTACATTATTCTTCTGTCATAATTTGTTAGAATTACTTTAACAAAAACATTTTAATTAACACCAGATTATAATTGCTTAATTAAAATTATCTATTATAATTTCACATAAAACTTACTTGAACGAGGAAGCGTGGCCCCCCGGAGTCAAAACGGCAGGCCCCATCTTCCGGCGTACCTTGCCACGGGGGCCAAAACGTAATCACAAACGGGGCCCAGAAAAAATCTGAAATAAAAGAGATAAATATAATAATATTTTGTAGATTATTCAATAAAATAATAAATAACTAGGGTGTATGGCATCGTGCCTTAAGGCAAATTGCTGGAACTTCCCGTACCGTAATGAAATATTCGAGAAATTTTAAAACGTTTTCAAATATATCATTACAAATACTGTAATTATTTCAATATTTTTGCTATATTGTTATATCTAAACAATCAAAATCAAATGTAAATCATAAATAAATCAATTTATCTCCAGAACATTAACAATCGTCATTTCATCTCGAATTCAATTTCAAAAAAATACTTGCCTAATATACACTAATATTTTCAATACACAATATTGAAAAAGTGCCTCTATAGTTACAGTCTAAACGCATTTGCAAATAATTCTGTGCGACATTTTCACTTATACTGTGCTTAGCTTGGCGGCATTTTCACTTTTTTTTTCAATAGTTTTCACAAAATTGGAAAATTGTACCAGGAGTGGCGCTTAGACTGTGTTAGCCTGGGTCATCTTTTTAATTTTTAATCTAAAATTACAAAAGCAATTGTTTTGTCGATACAAGCAGAAAGTTTTATAGTTAATTCAAATCGGACGCTTAGTTTACTCAAAAACTGCCATTTTTGCACATTTAGCTCTGTATCTTCGAAATGGCGGGACCTGCCTTTGCCAAAAACTGATCAGCACATCTCCCTAACAATAAAAATCGAATGTTTTTTGAACCATTCAAATTGGTTGGTTGATCCGTGCGTCCGAAAACGTGACTGAAAAATTGTATCCATACATACTTACACACACACATCCATTTTTCTGAGGTATGCCAAAATGTTCAGAAACCTTCAAAACGTCGAGAAATGCAAAAATTTTCCATTTCGATTTTCGACCCATTACTATAACTACCCTACGGGAAATTGATAATAATTGAAACTTTAAATTTTCGAAAAGTGCAAATATGATTTGATTTGATTCTATTAGCTAAGTCCAACGGATTTTTTCCTAACATTTAATTCTTGCTTAGTCCGTAATCGGCTCTAATATAAAGTTCAAGAGTAATTTAAATGTAATTAAAATTTCATTAACTCTAAATCTCTGCTAAATGCTAAAGGCTAATAATTTTACCTCCAAAGGTTAATCCTTTACCTGTACTTTCAGTATCCCGAATTACATCAAATATTTAATAAAAATCGCAAGCAATTTATATAAACAGGAAATCGGACTAAAAATACGATCGGAAACATTCGAATGTATCAATTTAAATCGAAAAAAGTGTATTTTTCGACCACAAACCGACCACATTGCCTCACACAAAGAGTAAATATTTATATAGAGGTTACATTTTTTAATGTACCGACCGAGCAAGTCAATTTGTTTATAAATGTTATGGAGATGAAGTTATTTTTACTTTTTTTCAAATGTAAATTATAATAAATATATCTGTGTTTGATATAGTGGAAAGCTAGGTGTAAGTGGCATTTTGCCTTAAGGCAAACTGCGAAACCTTACCGATATCTGTATTTAATCGACTATTGACTAATAATATTATTATTATTATTATTATTAGTTAGTTGTAACTAGTAAGATTGTTATATGATACTGAACAAAAAAAGTTCACAAAGGTCTTCATCCAATTATTTAATAAAAAAAGTGAAAAATGTTGTATTGATGGTCTAAAAATGTCGTAATTTGTCTGAAAATGTTGTAAACAGTCTAAAAATGTTATAAGAAGTCTAAAAATATTGTAAAGAGTCTAAAAATATTGTAAGAAGTCTAAAAATATTGTAAGAAGTCTAAAAATGCTGTAAGAAGTCTAAAAATGCTGTAAGAAGTCTAAAAATATTGCAAGAGGTCTAAAAATATTGTAAGAAGTCTAAAAATATTGTAAGAAGTCTAAAAATATAGTAAGAAGTCTAAAAATGTTGTAAGTTACCTGAAAATGTTGTAAGATGTCTAAAAATATTGCAAGTCGTCTGAAAATGTTGTAAGTTGTCTGGAAATGTTATAAGTTGTCTAAAAATGTTGTAACTTGTCTGAAAATGTTGTAACTTGTCTGAAAATTGTTCCAAGTTGTCTGAAAATTTTCCAAGTTGTCTGGAAATGTTGTAAGTTATCTGAAAATGTTGTAACTTGCCCGAAAATTTTTACCTTTTACCGTTAACATTTATTTAACATATATATTTTCAGATGCAGAAAATGGCTATTTTGTGCACTATTTTTAAATTCTTTTGAGATGAAAACTTAAGATCCATAGAAATTCCTAGCAGAATAAGTGACAATTTTTACTGAACTAATAATTTCGATAGACTTTTTGCTAGATTTTATTTAAATTTCAAAATATTCTTGTTTAGTAATCAATTTCAGGAATAATTTCAAATATTTTGATTCTATAAAAATATATGAATTTTGAATTTTAAACGTCAACAGTTCAACATTTTAAATGCATTTGAATACAAGAAAAAAATCATACAAAGATAGCAAGTCAGTTGTTGGTGCATTTTTTTATTATATCACTTGCAACTTTCAAACCGCTCATCTAATATAAATAAAATATTAAACAAATTTTCACCAAATTCAATAATTTATAATTTTGTCTAACATTATTAACCTCTAGAGCAACTCGGTGTACTTCAAAATAGCAATTAAATAATCCGTCCATTACCTTGTCGATATTTGCTCTAGTAATTCAGTCAGTTGAAATGAAAAGAACACGGTATCTACTTATCTACTTATCTATTTATCTAATTTATCTACTTTATCTAATCCGATTGATATATTTTGCTTCGAGTTAACTTTAGATACAAATTGAGTTTTATTAGATACCCTTTACCTTTCTGAAGGATAATCTATACCAGTCTGGAGGAAAAGATCACGTGCAGGATTATTCGAGAAGTAAAATCGATTTTTGTTAGAGTAAGCAATTAAAGTTGAAAAATGATATATAAACTTAATATCAAAAAAATTACCATATTTTATTTATCTAAAACAACGAAAATAAGAATTGTTTCTTATTCTTGTATGGAAAACTTTAAATGGCAAACTTCTACGACTTTTATTGATCCGCAAATGTATGCATAGATATTTATGTATGTGTATGTATAAATATGTATATTTGTGTGCGTATAAAGGAGGTGATATCCTTTTTGAATCCTTTCAATTGAGCCCTTCACAAAGGTCCTTTGCTGAGGTATTAACTTTATTATATGTCTTCAGGACTGCCACTTGAAATGGAAGATTATTGAGAAAGTATAAAGATATAATAATATACATATAATATAAATATATACATATATACACAAATATATATATATATATATATATATATATATATATATATATATTTATATTATAAATCAAAGAAGTATTTGCACAAACATCCATCCAATTATTAAAAAATAAAAGTTTTAGTAAGGTAGTTTTTCCTAATAAATTTTACATAAGTTTTGATTTCCCATTCAAATTATCTTCAGTAAATACTCAGTAAATAAAAATATGAAATAAAAATAATATATATAAAAGTACATGATGTATATAGAATAATCAACAATAGATACTTTTGTTTATAGTTTATAGTTTAGGTGTTTTTTTTTTCAAATTATTGGGGTGCATATTCACTGCACCCTCAAACTGAGAAGAGTAAAATAGGGATTCGAAACGTATTTTTGATAATGACTATATTAATACAAATAAAAACATTTTAATCTTAAATTTAATTCAAATGTTTCTCTTTTTTTTAATATTTACATTGATACCTATGTAAAACTTTTTTGTTTAAACAATGTCTTACTAATTTTAATTATTAAAAATTAATAATTGTCGATTATTTATAGATATCGGAAAACTTTTGCAATTTAAGGCGAAATGGCCACTTACACACCTATTTTTTTAAATTTTTCGGTTCAGATCTTCAGTTTTCATCTCAAAAGAATTTAAAAATAGTGCAGAAAATAGCCATCGCTAGTGTAGATATAGATCTTTTACCCCATAAAAACTTCTCAACAGATTTTAAAACTTTCTGAATCCGTTGTGGAAAGTGTTGCGAAAAAGTTTTTAAATTGGAATAGTTTAATATTTCATTTCTTCTTTACTATGAGGTTTATCTTTCTCACTAGATTTTCCAAGTAACACAAAGTTAAATTAGTTCAAACCGCCAAAGTTAAAGTAATTGCCCTGAATTTAACTATCATCACGATTTAATTATAATAGATTCGTAAATGTAATTAGATTTTGGGGAACGATTTTCACATAAAATGAGTGAAAAAGATTTATATTAGAAATAATCTAGCTTAGCGTAATTTCAGTCTATTAGGGATAGAGATAAGACTTTTATATGATAAGAATTTTAATAATAATACTCTAGCCAGAACATCCGACTGCTAATTTTAATTTGTCTCGACATTTCAAGTTATACTGAAACGTTTGGAACCAAAATTCTAATCGAAAGTACCTATGTGTTTGTGTGTAAATAAAATGTTTTAGGCCTACGAAACGTGATTCATTGATGGAGGTTTAACATAATGAACCCTGTCAAAATTCTCTTAAAAAATCTGTATGTTTATTAATTAAGTCGATTATTTATGCATATCGGGAAATTAATTGACAACTTGCCACTTACACCTAGTTATAATTTTTATTTGTTTTTCTTCATAGTGTTAGAAATTACATATTGAAAATTTACTTGAGAAAATTCCTCGAAAAGGAGCTTTCGATTGTAATTTTTAGCAACTTGTCCAGTTTCACAAGTTGTATAGCTTTTTTTCATAAAGTTTTAACTAGTTTCGGGAAGTTTCAAAACTACATAAAAACTTAAAATCGCATTTTTTCTATTTTCCGAATCCTTTTCCTCGTCGACCATTTTTCGACGCCGGGAAAGAGAGTTAATAAAAATTAAGCGAAGCGTAAACTGATATTTATATTCCCAAGAAAAAGCTGTTGACGGCAAAAATAAAGGAACAAGGATAACAAAAGGGATAAATCTGTCGCCGGCGGCATTTTTTCACGTATTATATGTAGGATGATTTAGTCTGAAGTCAGTCTGACGATTTAAAACCCTTATCAAATGGTAAATGGTGAAAGTCTTAGGTAAAGGTACTTTTAAATATTTCTGTTTTCTCAACAATTTTCTATCTCAAGTCATTCTGAATCGTTTGGCAGCAAAACTGTGCGTCTATGCATGTATTCTTATATTTTCGACATGAAACACGTAGTCCAGTAATGTACGTCTGCCCATCTATCTATTTTAGAATCCGACTTGAAATTTGCATTCATTCTACACGAATCCATCTATATAATCCAATTGAATACGATTTAAAACGTATCTACTACATTTATTCTGCGAATTTCCACGTCTGAGGAGCTCAAATGCATTTCTACATTCATTTCATTACTGTTATTTGCTCGAAAAAATATGAAAACATAATTTATTAATGTATTTCGAAAAACATTGAAATCGGATAAAGCAGAATATTATTTTACACTTTATATTTAACAACTCACGTTATGTTAATTCACGTGTCAGTGTTTTGCAAAACTGATTTTGAACTTAAATTCATAAAATGGAAAATAAATTACTAACTAGTTGTAAGTTGTAAGTAGCATTTGCCTTTTAGAGAATGTGAACAAAAGGTCAAAAATCGGCTCATATGGACATAAACACACATACTTTTTCCAAATTTGATCTCATTCGATTCAAATGACTTGAAACATCGAGAAAACATAGAAGCAGCAAATCGATTTTTTGGCGAAAACAAACTTCTTCGGGAAGTAAAAAATATTCTTCGGGGCGATAAAAAATATTCAATTAAACTGCATAAAGGGTTAAATTCAAATAAACTACATAAAGATACTATTAAGTTCATATGTGGAATTTATCTCTGTGAATATATCTAAATCTCTATAACATAAATCAATTCAATTCGTACATATCAAGTGATTTATTATCTGGAACAGAATTCAACAGGAACAAATTTGCCGAGTTTCTGCAAACACTTTGAAATATTCACTTCGAGACGTTATTGATTGCATCCATCTGTTTAAGCACTTTGATTAATTTTTTCCAATCCATCCAAGATTGAGTAAATTCAAATATCTATCTACTAGACCTCAAAATTGAAAGACCCCTGGACACCGCAAAATGTATGCACGTCATGTGCGTATTATTACATATTAAAAATAACTTTTTATGAATTTATTTTTTTAAAATCGAAAACGTTTTAAGCACGAAATAGCTCATTACTTTATTTCTGGTACTTAACATCAAAAGCAAAAGACGTCTTCGACTTCAAAGTGAGAATTTTATATCGGGAAACGTTTATATCCCATTTAATGTTAATAAGAATAATGAACGCGTTTAAGACATTTTTGCTTTTTCGCCTTTTTGCCGATGGCGAATTAATTTCTTTAAGGTTAATTCGATTGAGAATGCTTTTAGCAAAAAACACTTGAATTGAGTACATTCTTTTCCATTTTATGTTAACAAATTATGTATTTCTAAAGTACCTGTATAGTATTTTCTTTGTCCATGAGACAAAAGTTAAGTAGTTTTGCTTCCTAAGGTAATTGTGTTGAATTTCCTTCAAGTTTTGCTCAAGCCGAAGGAATACTAATGGAAAAACACATACTAACCCTTAAAAAAACCCCTTGATATTTTATTCAGAAGGTGCTGTTTGTTTAAAGACTTCGTATTAAAAGAAAACATTTGCAATCAATTGTTGCCAAAATTTTATTTGTTCTTGACTCGATATCATAAATGGAAAAAAAATTACAATTTTTAATTTCCTGAAGATGTTTGATTTCGCTAAAAAGTCCAATTTGCTAATGTTATGTCTTCAAGTCAAAAAGAAAAATAAATGAATATAATAATAAACTATGTTATAAATGTTATGCAAAGTCAACTTATTGTAAATATTATGTAAAACAATTCAGAACGATATAAATAAAATATATGAAAAACATACTAAGATGAACTACAGGTAACCCCCGCATAACACAGTACACGAATTCGCTCTAATGCAGTTCAAAAATTGAGACCATCCCCCTTATAGCACGGCTCAACAAGCCCCGCAAACTTTCCATGTAATTCAATTAAATAATACTAATCTACCTTATTATTACTAAAACAAAAAAATGTAAATATCTATCAATTTCTTACCTGCTTTTTTGTTGCTGTACAACTCGAAAGCCGCCAAAGGTCCAGTAATAGAGGAGCAATTGGTGTCCATAGCATTTATCCTCAAATTCCAATTATTATAAACAATTTGCTCATTGTTTAAATAATAACCACTACTTTCATAACCACTCTGAGTCATTTTATCACTGTCTGCACTAAAGATCAACGGCTGTTCAAGCAAATCACTATTGGAGAAATTGTCACTTGTATTATTTTTATCACTTTTATTTATTAATAAATTATATTTGTTATTATTGTTGTTAACAGCGTTTACGGCTAATTCAATTGCAGGTAAAGCTTTTGCTAAAGAATAGTCTAGTTCGTTGTTATTTGGTAAAAGCACTGCGATGTTTATGATTCTGGTTTTGAGGTTATGTTTGGGCACTGTTTTGATTTGTGTTGATCTTTTTAACTTTTTTGCAACTTGCACAAAACTATTTAAATTATTTATATCTTGTTCATTAGGCCGATTATAATTAACATCAAGTTTGTTATTAAATCCTTCAAAGTTTTGTTTAAACATTTTTTTGTCGTTTAACAGGCGGCCATCTTGGTTACCGCTTCCATCTTGGTTTAACACACCAACGTCGCCATTTTTAAATTCTACAGACTTATTTAAATAATTATTATCATTAAACATTCGGTTAAAATTTGTTTTAGGTTTATAATTCTGCAGCAGATGTTTATTATAAAAATACGATTTTTGTATTTCCTCAATTTTGTAGCGACTTCTTCGTCCACAATAAACACCCACAAATAAGAGGTACAGGGTTACAAAATGCATCAAAAATCGGCGTAAATTCATTTTTATGAAGTTAATTTATATCATGTTTGGTTTTTTAAATATTTTGTCATTGGGATTAAAATTTGTATTAATTTTTTTAAGCACTCACTCATATTTATATTGTTTTTTTCGGTCACTGTTTTATAATTATGCACTTTGCCTTTGCATTATCTTTTTATTATTAAGTCAAAATAATTCATAAACATGTATAAAATATTATTTATTAAAATTAAATTAAAGTCAGATTGTTATGCGCAATATATTTTGGAACAAGAACTAAAATATTAGTGAAAAACATGTAGGAGATAATGTGATCTTATAAATAATGTATCAAGCAAAATGTACAGTGGTATTAAATAAAATTTACAAAATCTAGTGACACCAAGAGACTCTATAGCAGCTCAGATACCTATAAATTGCAATATAAAACAAAATTTATCACAAAAGCATTTCTTGAATCAATGATTCAAATGCAGAAGCCATGAATAAACAAAGTTGAGTTTAAAAAGAGATTAAATGTCCCAAAAGTAGTGAAGCTTTTTGCTTGTTATTTATCCGGATTCCCTATCCGTTTGTATCTATTCTGATATATAGTTTCAGTTATCGAAACTCCAGTCAATAAAAGAGTTCGTATTCGATTTTTCGCTTCGAATCCGAAGTGCTTTTTCGATTTCGATTTAAAACTAGATAGAGTTCGCCAACGGATTGCATTCAGTTACGTTTGTCATATAAACAACAAATATAAATATAGAACAACGACTATTCCTACCAGACTTAGTATTCCCAATGTGGAAATGTTTATATAGCAAATGGAAAAGACACGAATGAAACTAATTAGGGTAATTATTAATACAATAGACTATTAATTAACCAATTGACTGCCTTATTTAAATGTTATATTACTTCTTTTAGCCGAAGAAAAAATGGACAAGATGGCGACTGACAGTTAGAATTATCCTGGACAAATTTCAAATTTATATAGTTCATTTAGCATACGAAAAAGACAAAAAGGCGTAATTATGATAATTAGCTATCAATCGGCTACTAATTAACACATTTAATGGTTGAAAAGAATATAAATTTACATCAACTTTATATAGTTCAATAAGCCGAAGAAAAAATGACAAGATGGCGACTGACAGTTGAAATTATTTTTAAATAAGTTTTAACAAATTTAAAATTTACATAATTCATTTAACCAAACACAGAAGTCTAATGATTGTAACTAGAAATAAATCAACTGCTAATTAACGATATTTAAGTTAATTTTGAATGAATGAATGTTATTTACTCCTTTTAGCAAACGAATTGCTAAAAAGTGACAGATGAAAATATTTTTTGCAAAGTTTCAACAAATCTCTAATTGTTCCAATATATATTTTATTAAATAATTACTTAGATCAACTATTATCTAATCAATTTCATTATTTAAAAAAGTATAAAATTATAACAAAGTTATTTTATTTCATTTAGCGGAAGAATATTGGCAAGATGGGAAATATTGACAGTTGAAAATATTTTCTACGAAGTTTAAACAAATTTCAAATTACATATTTTATTAAACATTAGACATAAAGAAAACTAATCATAAAATTATTGATGTACTGATTACCAAATTTGATTGTTTAAAATAGTATAAATTTAAATTAATGCTGTACCATTTCTATTGGCGGAGAAAAGTTGGCAAGATGGCGAATATTTTATATGAAGTTTTAACACATCTCAAATTTATAACATTTACTCAACAAAACATGAAGAAAACATGAACGAAACATCGATAAGTCATTATTGAGTACTAAATAACCAATTTGATTGTTCTCATTAGTATGAAATTAATATTATATTATTTCTGTAAGTGGAAAAATGTTGGCAAGATGGCGAATATTGACAGATGAAAATATTTTCTACAATGTTTAAACAAACTTCGAATTTACGTATTTTATTAAACAAACAGTGAAGACATAAAGAAAACTAATCATAGTAATTATTGATGTACTAATTAACAAATTTGTTTGAAATAGTATAAATTCAAATTAGTGCTATTTCTTTTGGCGGATGTAAATTAGCAAGATGGCGAAAAGTCACTTGAACATTTTTCCTATGAAATTTTAACAAAGCTCAAACTTATAACATTTATTCAACATACACATAAGACATTAAGAAAATTTATAAGTCATTATTGATGTACTAATTAACCAATTTGATTGTTTAAAATAGTATGAAATTAAATCAATTTTATATCACTTCTTTTAGTGGAAGAATTTTGGCAAGATGGCGATAATGACATATGAAAATAATTTCAACAAATTTAAAATTTTCTATTCTATTTATTTAGCAAACACAAAATGAAGATAGGAAACTAATGATGGTAATTATAAATCAATCAACTTTTAATTGACAACTTTGAATGTTTAAAATAATATAAATTAATAACAATTATATATTATTTCAGACATGACAAGATGGCGGAGAAACTGTCGAACTGTTCTTCTACAGGGATTTAAAATACCTCAAAATGTCCAGGATTAGTTGTGGTCTATTCTCAATTAAAATTGCTCTATCGTTTTAGTTGAATTTACTAGGTTTGTCGAAAATAAAAGCTCAGGAAAAAGTTGCAAAATCAAAAGTGCATCTTGATATTCCAATGTATCCACCACTTCAAATGGTCTATGTCCGGCATTCTAAGTATTTATATTTAATGACTTGTTTACAATCAGATATTGATTGGTAATCGATTCGATAATCAATTATTCGTATGCAATAACGCACATGACGATTTCCACACTCGGAAACAACGCAGGAAATTATTCCAAATAAATCTGTTCTCTCCATAAATGATACTAATAAAATCTCCATAAAATGGTACTATTAACAAACTATTATTTTAATGAGGCACATGATAAATATATACATACTAAGACAACTTGATATATATATATATATATATATATATATATATATATATATATATTTATATATAACCTTTTTATTTTCCAACAAGTGAATTTTCTGCCAAAGGCCTATATTCAATTTTTAAAAATTAAATAAAGTACCATAAAAAGACATGACATGTCCCCAACCGTGCATTATAATTTCCGAGTGGGTGTATTTATATATATTTATATAAGAAAATATGTTAAATCGATTTTTCTGGGGCATGTTTTCATTTTAAAAAGAAATTGAACGAATGATACAAAGTTTCTGTCACGGGAAAACACTTCTTTGTGACATTTTCATGATGGAAAATTTTAATAATATATTTATTATTAAAGGTAAAAATAATTATCTTACAAGATATTCTAAAAAAATGCTAAATGATTTTAATGGTCAATGATAAGAAATATTCTTATTTTAAAATTTCATCGTTTCTTTTCGATGAAACGACATTAAAAAAGTTTTAGAGATTTTTACACATAATTAAATAAAAGTTTACGTCACGATATAAATAGTGCATAATTATTACAGTCTGTACAATATAAAAATTACTTACATAAACAACAAAGGTCTCTATTAAATTTAATTATTGAATTGCATGTTCAACTTTTTTGTTCAAAGCAAAACAAACAAATATAAAAACGACATACGACAAATAGTAATAAAAACGACATATGACGTTCATGAAGGCAAATCTGGAATTAATTTAATATGATAAACTAAATTTAACATATTAAATTGATTTTTGTTTTGTATGCCTATTATGTTACACGATAAAATTATGAATCATATTAATTACATCACTAATTTAGTTACGTTTGAAATTATTATCACAAAGGGTGTACGAAACAATCGTTTTAAATGTTATATTCCACATATTGGTGAATTAGGTAAATTGTAATGATTTTAGTGCCAATGAAGCAATTTATTCTGATTCACTTCATAAACATATATATGTAATATGTGAAATAGGATTTTTTTTTATTATTTTGCAATATGTTATAATTGTTCAATGTCACCGATACTGAAGAATTGTGCATAATACGACATCTTGTTATGCCAGATGTTAATTACCAATTAAAATAAATAATAGAATAAATATACATAATATAAAGTATGCTGAATAAAAGTAGAGTAATCAATTAATAAAATAGAGCAAGAAAATTTTCATTATGAAACCAGAATAGTTTTTTTGAATTAGTGGCTTAAGAAATTCTGCAGTTTGCAGCACAATTTTTAAGCTATTGGTGTATGGAATCGTGCCTTAAGGCAAATTGCTGGAACTTCCCGTACCGTAATGAAATATTCGAGAAATTTTAAACTTTTTCAAATATATTATTACAAATACTGTAACTTTCATTATTTTTGCATTATCTTGTTTGTTATATCTGAGCAAATCAAATGTAAATCATAAATCAATTTTATCTCCAGAACATTAACAATTGTCAGTTCATTTCGAATTCAATTTAAAAAAAAAAAATAAGTTGCCTAAAATAGTTACACAAAATTGAAAAAGTGCTCCCGTATAATCATAGTCAAGCGTTTGCAATTAATTCTGTGCGACATTTTCACTTATACTGTGCTTAGCTTGGCGGCATTTTCACATTTTTCAATAGTTTTTTTTCACAAAATTGGAAAAATGTTCCAGTGCATAAATAGTCTAAACGCACTTGGGTAAACATTTGTACCAGACTGTGCTTAGACTGGGTCATTTTTTGAATATTTAATCCAAATTACAAAAATATTTTATGAAAAATAAAAAAATATGTAATAATTTTAACAAAAGATGTAACAAAAAACGTGACCGAAATTTTGTATCCATACATACACACACACACATCTATTTAGTTTCTGAGGTATGCCAAAATGTTCAGAAACCTTCAAAACGTCGAGAAATGCAAAATTTTCGATTTTCGACCCATTACCAGTGGTGTTGTGCTAATATTTTTTTGCCGGAACGCTAAAATTTAAAATCCGGTTCATAAACCGGTACAAAAAAATTGATATGTTTCGATAAGAACTCACAAATCTAATATATTGACTTCTTATATAATTAACTCTATTATATACAGCTAGTCTATACATTAAATTGTACAAGTATGCGGGAATCATCGAGTACATAATTTATATTCTTTAATAATATTAATTATATTTATTGTGGTATTATTTGTATTCATTAATACTTACAAGTATTTATTATGATATAAAAGTACTCAAGATTTATTACAATACTTTATAAGACTTAATCTAATAATACGATAGATAACCTATTACCTATCTTACTATACTATATCATTGTATATCATAGGTCTATTATCTATCATACCGTGAGATATCTATGCCGTCATTAACTTATTATATACCTACATACCTTTTACTTCTTATAAATACTACTGTCTAATTTATATATTCACCTATATTATATAGGTTTACCTTACGCCCTATGTATTATCTCTACCTATTATATATATTATCTATTGTCTATACCGGGAATTGAACCCGGGACCTCCGCGTGGAAGTCGCGCACCTTAACCACTACCCTATCGGGTACCCCCATTAATAATATAATATGGGACGCACTGTTGTTTCCGCGGGTCATTTTCTAATTAATTAAGTAATTAATACTAAGGTGGCGCGAGGACACGCGAAAAAAGACGGTTGATTGTAGCGTTACGGTGGCCGAGTGGTCAAGATAGTCGCGTGCCACGCGGCGGACCCGGGTTCGATTCCCGGTAGGGTTAATGTAGCGTGTAAGGGAAATTATAGGTAATAGGATATATAGTAGATATAGGTTAGGTGTATTCGGTATACAATGTAGAGATTTGAGAGTGTATGATGAAATATAGCGTATGGTATAGATATAAGGCGTGTAGTATAGAATGCAACGTATAGGCACACGTAAGGCTATAAAAATACACGAATAAGAACCTATGATGTAGGTGTTAGCGTATAAGAAATGCGAATGAATATAAGATTTAATTTATAAATATTATTTTTTCTATAAGAAGTTCATACACCTCAATTTGTTACTAAATTAAAAACGACTTTGATAAAACATTACTATAACTATCCTATGGGAAGTTAAAAATATATTCGGAAAATTAATTAATTTAAAGCCTAATATATTATTTCATTAAGTGGTATATCAATTTCTGCAATGCGAGAAAATATGCACGAATTCTATGGCAAATTCGCATCTTGTTCAAATTTATGCCATGTCAATTAATACCAATTAATCAATCGTGTAATGTTACACATAAATTTATATAAACATGTATATTTATATTTGTATATTATAAAATATACGGAAAATAAATACATACGTCGGATGTATTTCGTTTTGCGGTCCGAGGTCAAAGTTCTAAAAATGCACTTACAACGTGCATTTAGCATTTACATACAATCTCGTACCAGCGATAAATAATTTACGCATTTATGCATTTATAACTTTAAATGTGCATTAAAAATGCATCTCGCAAATGGAATAGATTTATTTACTCATCTCTCGCTTCTGCTAAAATTAGATAGGACGTGGGAAGAGTATTTTTATTTCATTTGTCAATTTCTTTAAACAATATTTAATATTGTCGATGCAATCAGTTGTTAGTCAGTGTGATTTATTATTAAGTTCTGACTCACAATTAATTGCAGCCTCGTCCTTGACTCTGGCAGAGACATTTTTGCAATACGAAGAGTTTATTTATGTTCATGCAGATGCATCCATCATCGCCGGAAGAAAAACGCGGCAAATTCAAAAGGTTTCATTCATTCCAAAATTTAATAAAATTAAACTGAGATATGAGAAACTCATTTGGCTTATTAGGAGGAGGTGAACTAGTGTGAATGGCATTTTAACTTAGGGCAAATTGCATGAACTTCCCCAAACTTTTATTAATTTACAGACTTCTAATATTGTGGGACGAACGTTTCATTTAAAAAAATATATCAATAATTTTAACGGTATTCACCAAAGTAGTTGGTGACCAAATGACATCTTTCGAACGATTTTTAAATTTTCAAAATCGGTTCAGGATTCTTTGAAAAAACGTCGACGAAAGATAAAAAATTAGCTCACATACTTTTTGTCCAAATTCGATTTCAAACTACTAATTATGACTTAAAACGTCGAGATAACAAAAATTAGCAAATCGGAATTTCTGGGGAAAACAAACCCCTTTCTGTAAGTTAATAATATCACCTTTTCTTAAATTTGCTAATAAACAAATATGTTAAACCACAAGTGGCTGGTATGTTATTCAATAACAGAAATCCTATTAGTAATTCGAGACATCACTAATTAATTAAGTAATTAAATT
Organism: Ctenocephalides felis; assembly: GCF_003426905.1. NCBI lineage: Eukaryota > Metazoa > Arthropoda > Insecta > Siphonaptera > Pulicidae > Ctenocephalides > Ctenocephalides felis. The sequence continues at coordinate 9,942 of NW_020537310.1, read as the reverse complement.
ATATTAATAACTGGGTCACTAATCATATACACAAGTATCACAAATGAATAACCAAAATACTTCATTAATTAACAAATATATATTTGTACATGTTATGGTTGGAAACATTTTCACTTTTCATTTTCCACGTGATAAAATATAAAAAATTCGACTTAGTTATTCAATAAAAAAAATCTATTAGCTTGCAAAATTATATAGAAGTATAGTATATATAGTACACTAATATATTTTCAGAACAAGTGTGATGTATTTAAGGTGAAATTTAAAATATTCATGTTATATTTTATTAATACGTTTATATTTTATTTTATGCCATAGAATCAATCTCCCAGACATTGATTTAAATAACTATTATCGTTTCAACAAAAGACGTTGAACAAATATTATTTATTATTCCAAAGAAGAAAATGCATTGTGAAAATTTAATGGAAAGAAAACTTATGTTTACATTGTATTTGCAGATATAGGGCTGTGTACTAACAATAATAAAAATAAAGTATAATAAAATACGTACTTGGACTAGTTTTTTTTTTTAATTAAAATGATAGTACAATTAAAAGATCCTTTAGGGAAAAAATAAATAAAACGTAAAAATCTAGAACAAGCAACATTAATTACAGTCTTGCATTTATTTATTTCCAAAATACTTGTAAGAGAAGAAATTTATTCGAAATGAACAATATTTATTTTAAGTATTATATATATTTTAATATTAATATTTTAATTAAATGACTTTAATGCAAAATTATGTATTAATTTCTTGATATTATAGTTACTTAATTTCAATATTATAATTACTAATTTTCTCAACAATATCTCACAAGTTTTCTCTGTCCATTAATATAGTTTTTGTAAAGTACACATAAAATTTAATAGTTCAATGGAATCTAAAAATTATTACTATTTCACAGAAGTAAGAATTAAAAAAGTTTTACAGTCAGTTCTATTTGGAAATGTTATTTGATATTCAGTTAATTAGTAATAAAAGGAAAATGGAAAAAGAGCTTTAATAGAATGTAGGAAATTAATACAACGTGAAATGTAAATATTTAATCAGAGAATGAAATTAATATTAGGTATTTGTAGAGATAATGCTAATGTAGTAAAAAACTATTAATGCATTATTTAGTTTTCAGAAATCAGTAGTTTATAAACTGCTATAAAAGCGTTCCAGAAGTTGAGGTTTTCGCCAAAAAATCCGATTTGCTAATTTTATATTTTTATAATCAATAATTCCAAAGTATGTCATACTCAACTTTGTTGCTTTTTCTGCAAAACAATGCATAAATTGATAAAAACGCTTCCTTGCACTCGATTCTTATGGACGAACACTAGAATATATAATTCCACCAACTCAGCAACGGTGTAATATTTTTAAATTATCCCAACCGAACTATAAAATATATTTTATCCTTATCCTTGGAACTGAGAAATATCGTTTCTTCCTGACAAAAACTTTAAAAACATCACATTCTGAAGACAAGGATTACTCTGCATCAGAACGCGGTATAAAATAGTCCGAGATCTAGTTAAGATGTCTACTACAAAAGTTTAAGCCACTGTATTATTACATATAATGACATAAAGGTATAGATAATTTATCTATGTATCTATTTATTACATCTTTTGTTAATAGTTAAGCAAAAAAGTCTAGGTCTTGCAACTGCAAGATTTTGAATTCAAATCTCGCGCTACAACCTGAAGTTAAACACTAGTTATATCCAATTTCACAGTAGTTCGTACTATTTAATGTATCGATAATTCAATTTATACATTGGCTGAAAATGTTATGTTTTCTCAACGTTTTAAGTAATTTTGAATCGTGTGACATCAAAATTGGATGAAGTATATATGTGTGAGCCTCTAAATTTAATATTTTATCAACGTTTTCTAGATAAAGTCCTTATCAAAGGGTGTACAATATTGAATATAAACATGCAAAGTCAATATCGTATCAATCAAAATTATGTAAATATTATTTTTAATACACCTCAGCCGTGTTCGTTTTTGCGATTATCACAAGAGCTTTCAATTTAATCATAAGGGCGACGACCACAATAACTGAACCTTATAAGATAAAATATATATTTCATTTTGGGAAAAAGCTGACAGTCTTGTCAAATTATGTGTCAAGACTTTCGTGATATCGTAATATCTATTGTAGACATTCGAAATGTGCACAATGGTGGTTTTGATTAATGAATGTGTTTTCCAAAAACCATCAGACATCAAAATCCACTCGAAAGATAATTCACTAAGGGTTTTCCTCTTAATACCCTATTTTAAGTAATAATACTAAGTTTTAAGTGATAAAGATAAATTATTTATATGAAAGATCTTATGTAAATCTAAGTTCGTATCTACCTATCTCTGAATTATCTTCATATATAATATGTACAAAAACAACTTCGAAACAAATGTAAGAACAAGTTGCTTTTCTCATCCACATTAGTCAAAGCAATTTCCAATTAAGTGTTGCCAACAACAAAAGCGGAAAACGACAAAACCCATTGAAATAGTTTCGAGAACAAAGTCGGCGGCGTCTTATTCGGCACAAAATTTTAACAAACTTTCAAAGTTTCTTCATTAATCTATTTAATGCGGAGATAATACGTCTGCGAGATATTTAAATATTGAAAATGAGAGAGGATTAAATGATAATTAATTTTCCAAAATCAATGAACAACTTTTGACCTTCATAAACGTCATAAGCTCTAAAGGACAAATTTTATGAAAAAAAATTTAACGGCAATACGGCACTCTTTATTTAGACTAAAAATGCATTAAACAAATAAATAAATTTGTATTACAAATATGCTGCAACATTTTTAACCAATTTACTTTTTATTTTGTCAACATTTTGTCCTCCATTTTGTTAATTGTGAACTGTCAGTTGCCAAAATCAAGAAAATGTTTATTTAACATTATTCCGTATAATAGAGAAATTTGTATATTATTTATACAAAATAAGGTTAAGCAATCAACAAATAAAGTTCTTTTAAAAAGTAATTACGCTTTTATCAAAATTTTTGGACTCTTTAATTTTATTTTGACGTAAACTGTCCTCCATTTTGTTAACGACAAAGTCACAGTTAACTAATGCAAGAAAACATTAAGATTAAAAGATATATAATATTTTGCCATACAAAAGATTAAATTGTATTACAAAATTTGCTGACAAAATTTATGTTTTTATCGAACTTTTTGGTCACTTTTAATTTTATTTTGACAGGACTGTCCTCCATTTTGTTAATGTTAAAGTGACAGTTAACAAAGGCAAAAAAATGTTATAAATTGAAAGAAATACAACATTATTCTATATAATGCTATATAATTTGTATAAAGTTTATACTAACAATAAATTAAGCCACTATTAAGCATTCAACAAATGATGTTTTACCGAAAAAATACGCTTTTATTGAAGTAAAACTTCTTTAGGCGCGATATGGGTGTAAAAATTTCTTTAGGCTACACGGGTGTAAATCCGTACAAATGCAACGAAAACGCCAACGTGTAGTTGAACACTACGACGCTGTAAGCGCTGATGTCGCGAGTATCCACTCCCGTCATGTCATGCGTAAGTCGAGCGCTAAACCCTATATGAACTTGCATTAATTGAATCACGTTTTTTTACAAAAGAAGAGGTTGCTGTATTTGTCCTCATGGAATAAGACTTTTCTTAGAGAATAAATGTGTCATGGAATATAATAAATTTATACTGAATCTCGTTGAAGACAAAATAAAATCTACTGCCACGGATATTTATGTAGGTTGCCATGCGACAGATCAACAATCATACATTCGTCAGCAGTTTCAAAAAATCGGTTATTGATACCGGGGTTTGCCGTATGAAATAATTTTAGTTCTGAATAAATTTTACATAAAAACAACTAATATTGATGTAAGTGATGGCTTAGCTAATGGTTGTGTGGGAAAATAGTGTACATAGAACGTGGCGATAATGATGAACTTCTACGTTATGGTTCGAATTCCCGGTAAGATAGGTAACAAAATTAGGAAGAAAGCTTCACATCATATTCAAACTCTAAATCAGTAGGACAGCTGTGCGATTCTCAGGAAATCTTCATCTATTCCAATGAATAGAAATAAAATCATATTTGTCAAAAGAAATCATTTTCCTTTAGTGTCTGCTTGTGCACTCACAATACACAAATCACAAGGTGGTACTTTTGATAAAATTGTATATGAATACAATAAAACACATAATCAGCAGCTTCTATATGTTGCATTATCACGAGTTACCAGCATTAATGGATTGTTCATCATTTCTAAAACAACGACAAAAAATTTTATATGGAAGAAAACGGCCAGCAGGATTAATGGACTTTAAAAACTGAATCCAAAGACTTTCAACTTGTAGATTAATAACACAAGAAGAAAAAATGAGTGAGATAATAAGTTTGAACGACATTTCATTGTTTTCCTTTAACTGCCAAAGTTTACGAGCTCATTTCCTGATCTGCAAGATAAAGTGCTACAACGTTGTACGTTTTTGTTATTTTCGGAAACTTGGATAATAATGAAGAACGAATTAATATTCAGAACTATTACTGCGTTACTCAATACAACGATCAAACTCAAGAGCAGGTGGTGTGTAGCTGTCTAATGTCTATCTTCATGTTCAGATACTGTTCATAAGCCACTCCTATGCAGTTCTTGCGCCAACGATATTACTGGATATTCCTAATGAAATTACAAGTAGGTGATATAACACACACAGAATCAAACATTAATATAGTCGTCCTTTAAATTTCTCCCAATAAAAACATAAAAATATTATTGAATTCTTCATCAGCAGTTACTTCATTTTTCTAATGAGGGTGCAAAACTTTTAAACACTAACCACAACGAGATACCATTAATTCTTGCTGGGATTTCAATGTCAATTTTCGTTCAGAAGAATCTCAACCATTAATTGATTTTTAAATAATAAATTCAATTTAACAATGAATAATTCTCCATTTGATTCAACCACAAGATATGGCTCGACTATTGATGCAGTTTCTCCAGAAATGTACATAGTTTACAAAGCAAAATTTATGTCACTCATTTTAGTTATCACAAACCTATTATATCATATATGAAATATGATAGCAATTAATCTATCGTTGTTGTTTTAAACTGTGTTATTGATGTTATGTGATTATTAATAAATAATTTTAAAATTCAAATATGATGTTTTTTATTTTTATCTTAATTGTCTACTCATACAATATTAAAAGTTTTACTTCAATCGCGTGTGATCCTTACGCGCACTCTTTTTTTTTTGACTATTTTGAGTATCTTTTGATTATTTTGACAAACTATTTTGATTATCTTCATTTTATTTTGACGTAAACTGTCCTCCATTTTGTTAATGACAAAGTGATAATTAGCAAATGCGAGAAAACGTTCAAATTAAAAGATATATAACATTTTGCCAACTTAACTTGTATTACATCTATATAAAAATTAGATTAAGCAACCAACAAACGAAAATTTACTGACAAAAGTTATGTTTTTACCGAACTTTTTGGTTAATTTTAATTTTATTTTGACACCGAGTGTCTTCCATCTTGTTAATTGTAAATAACACAAAATTTATAAAAATGTACATAGTAAAATCTCTAAGAAAAACCTGATATTTTGAGTTATTTAACCAAAAACTTTATACGTTGAAAGAAATGTATCATTCCTTTTATTTTCCATAGAGTAAAAAACTGTCAAACTTACAAAGTTCCTGACGAGTTTATACATCATTAATCAAATATATTTAAACATTGATAAGCTAAAAGGATTGAAGTTAACTAATAAATATCCTTAAAAGCAATTTTTAATCATCAACGTCACAATTTCTATACAAAAATAGATAATTAAAAAAAACTTTCAAACTTACAGAGTTCCAGACAAGTTTCTTCATCATCAATCTATTTAATAATAAAAAGCCAAAAGGATCAAAAGCAACTAACAAATTTCCTTTATTCGTAATCTCAAATAATTCATACGAGTCATTTTTCTGACGCGAAAATGATTTACCGAAGTCGTCTAAAGAAAAAACTGCTTGCGTAAAGTTCGAAGTTTAAAAGCATAAAGTTTCTTTTCATAAAGTTTTCTTGAACTACAGCTTTGAGTGGCATTTTGAAAATTTATTGCTTTTCGTAACAGCTATCGATAATAAATGATGAAATTTTATTAGACTTCGCAATAAAATACGAAGTAGATTTATTTTCGCGCGGGTAATAAAATAGATAGAAGCATATTAAACTGAAAAGTGATGATGAAGATGCATCAAATTAATAGGGAGAAGAAAATTGTTTAATTAAATTAAATTAGTCGATAAGTTTGTTTTTGCCCTTTCGTTTATATCGCTTCGTACTTCACGTCACTTTACACGTTTAAGCACTAAAGTTTAAAATTTCATTACGCAAACTTTAAGTATTGAAAAATTTTAAAATGCAATATCAATCTCTTAACTTCTTTTGATTTTAAAATAATTAATTTATCCTTCGTTTCGTATTTCGTAGTTCACGTGCGACCGTAAAATTGTTCCGGCGGTGTAAATTTTCACTCGCAAACCTTTCAACACGACGTCCGAGTCGCGACTGAAGCGATTCCAAAGAAACTGTTGTGAAGTTGGGGGCGGAGACGTGCAGTCTGCGCGACAGGTGGTGACAACTTAGTAATTAAATTAGTCTTAATTGGCAAATGCAAGAAAATTCAATACATTATTGAAATTAATATTACATTCTATATTAAAATGAATGATGATTAAAAAATACAACAAATCGATAAAGTTATTCTTAAATTAGTATTTTAAAAACAACTTTTTCAAATATTTTCGCGTTTTTATATTGACAAGTTGTCGTCCATTTTGATAATGAAGTGTCAAAATTAAAATTTTGATTGATTGAAATGTGACATATTTTTAAATATCAACTTGATTAAATTAAAAATTCAACAAATGAGCACAAATGTTTCAAGTATTTTTATTAAATTTGTATTTTAAAAGCAACTTATTAAAATATTTTCGCGTGGGTATATTGACAGATTGTCGTCCATTTTGTTAATAACAAAGTGCCAATAAAATAATTTTGAATAAATAAATACGACATTATTTTTAATATTAACTTAGAATTAAAAAAAATGAGCCAAAGAGTTTCAAGTACTTTTCATTTTATTATCAACTTTCGTCAATTTTGTTAATACCAAGAAAACTTTTAAAAAACTACAAGAGTCTGGGTCTGTACTTGCAGAACGAAGTCTCTACTCAAGAGCTGAGGTAAAAATAAGAAAAAGGGACTCTACCGACGAGCTAATTGAAATAAAAGATGAAACAAGACTCTACTCACAAGCAAACCAAAATACAAGGCAAAACTGAGTACTATTCACTAGATAATTTAAATTTAAGACTAAGTAAAAAAGGACTCTACTGGCGAGCAAACTAAAATACAAGAGAAAATAAAATGGGACTCTACTGTCAAGCAAACTGTGTACATATTTCATGGCACGGAACAGAGAAAGGACTCTACAGACGAGCAAACTGAAATATTTTACGAAATAAAATGAGATACTTTGAACATTAAACGTTTTGTGAAATGTTTTCTATAGTATCCCATACGGTTTTATTAATTATATTTTTTTATTTTCGTGTTAACCAATTTGATTACATTCAAATTTTCATCTTAATATGTTGTCCAATTTGATTTTAAGAATCAACTTCACAATAATAAAACGCTCAGATACGAGTGTGAAGTTGATTTTTGAAATCAAATTGGATAACATGATAAAATAAAAATTTGAATTTGAAGATATTTTGTGAAATTCAATTGGTTTACACAATACAATTAAAATTGGGAAATAAAAACAAAAAAAGTGAAAAAACTATAACAATTAAATAAGATTTCAGTTTTCCTCCTCTGCAAAGGAATGACATTGTTGCCGTTTGTGCATTTCTGCACAAAATATGAACCGCTCCCGCTCATGCATATGATAGCAGCAAACCAAATGTAAATATTCACAATTGAAATCGCAAAATAATTTAAATAATTCGGTTCATTATGCAAAATATAAAATTATGCATTAGCAATTCGGAAAATCATAAAATAATTTGAATAATGAAAATTATATATAGATGGGTAAAGTATGCAAGAGATTGATAAAACTAACATTGATTTTTTAAAAAATTGTATAAAATAATTTAAACTAGTAAGGTGTATGGCATCGTGCCAAGGCAAATTGCTGGAAGTACCGTAATGAAATATTCGAGAAATTTTACACGTTTTCAAATATATTATTACAAATAGTGTAACTTTTATTGTTTTTGCTATCTTGTTATATCTGAGCAAATCAAATGTAAACAAATCCTAAATCAATTCATATCCAGAACATTAATAATCGTCATTTCATTTCGAATTCAATTTCAAAAAAATAGTTGCCCAATTTACATAAAATTGAAAAAGTGCACAGTCTAAACGCACTTAGTTAAACATTTGTACCAGAGTGGCGCTTAGACTGTGCTTAGTCTGGGTCATTTTTTCAATTTTTAATCCAAAATTCGAAAAATATTTTATGGAAAATAAAAAAAGATGTAATAATTTTTTAAAGCTTTTTAGATCATTCAAATCGGACTCTTATTTTACTTAAAACTGCCATTTTTTTGCACATTTAGCTCTGGATCTTCGAAATGGCGGAACCTGCCTTTGCCAAATACTAATCGGCACATCTCCCTATCAATAGAATCACACACACATATCTATTTTTTCTGAGGTATGCCAAAATGTTCAGGAACCTTCAAAACATCGAGAAATGCAAAAATTTTCATTTTCGATTTTCGGCCCATTACTATAACTACCCTACGGGAAATTAAAAAGTCAAACTTTACATGTTTATAGGGGTTGCATTTAATTTTAGTTCTATTTTCAAAGGTAAATAATTAATTATATTTCACAAATATAATTTTTGTTAATAAAGTGTTTCATTCATAGCATATTTTCTGACTATTTAAATAATTTGTCTGAAACAATGAGGAGGAAGCCGTATAATACGTATAGAAGTAACTTTTAAACACAACATACTATTTTAACGAACTGTATGTATTTCTGTATGTAGAACTTTTTCTGTTTGTAATTATATTTCTTTCATCACCAGATATATATATATATATATATATATATATATATATATTATTATATATTGGGTGGTCCTTAAAATGGTCATTTTCGAATTTCCTTGCTCCCAGGGGCTCAAATGGTTCCAAATTGTTAAAAAACAATAACTACTGAACTTTAACTTTTGTATTTCTTAATATTAACGTTTAGATAGAGCGCAATTCAATCAAAGTTTGTATGGAAATAGCATGGAAAATTTTCAAAAAATTGTAAAAATGTTTTTTAGATGTAATTTAGCGAACAAATGAATGAATAAAAACTCATTCATTTGCCGCTAAGTTATACCTAACACATTTTTTTAAAATTTTCAAAATTTTTTCCATGCTCTTTCCATACAAACTTTGATTGAATTGCGCTCTATCTAAACGTTAATATTAAGAGCTAAAACTTTCAGAGGAATTGTTTTTTATCAATTTGGAACCATTTGAGCCCCTGGGAGCAAGGAAAATCGACAATGAACATTTTTAAGGACCACCCTAATATATATATATATATATATATAATACTATATTATACATATAAATATAAATATGTATGTATATATAACTTCTGGACTAAATGAGTATGTTTTTGCAAGGAACTAACTAGGCGTATAATCCTCTCTTGTTCGTTGGCCCAGCAAAAAATTGATTAATATCTAAACCAGGCTGCCAACACTATTTATATATGCTATTATTTATATTATATATACACAGACTCGAATATTTATATATACATACATTTATACACCAGCCAATAACGTTTTTAATGCAGTGCTAATGTACAAATATATTTG